>NW_010540087.1:0-33398 GCF_000687285.1 Phaethon lepturus | reverse complement strand
CCGGGCGGGAGAGAGCTGGCGGGAGGGAGCGATTAGGAGCGAACGGGCGATGTGAAGCTCTGGACCATCATCTAAGTAGGTCACCCAGGGCTCCGAGAGCTTCCTGAGGGCCCGGCTGCCCTTCCACCGGGCGCCACTCCGTATTCCAGGCCACAGCCTGTTTAATGATAGCATCTAGGGAGGGACGGCCATCTCCCCTGGTCCCCCTCTGACTAACCCCGGGTGGCTGACGTAGTTTTGGCAGTCAAGGAGCGGCGGCTGACTGACTCACTCCGATGTCGGGAGCGCCGGGAGAAACGTGCCAGGGACACCTCAGGGTGATGGATTTTGGTCCCAGCAGCTTCTCCCTGTACCTCCGACAACGAACCTCAGCAGCATGTCCCAGCTAGCCAGGATCTTTTTATTACTGATACTTTTATTTTTAGAGTTTGATATATGATAAAGCACCAAGCCCTAACCCCCACAAACAATGCATGATTAATGTCCCAAGCAGGGCAGACTGCTATAAAATTACAGATCGTGTTTTTAGTTTGAAGATCCTAATTTAGTGAGTGAAGTACCTGCCACTGAGATCCCTCGTACTCCCATCTGGACTGAGGCAGGGTAAGGAGGAGAGCGCAAAAAACTCTTGAGAGAGAAAATAAAAGACGAGGGACTTCGTGAAGACTTAAGTGACTAAACAGAAAAAGAAAATAATAAAGAAGGAGAGGAGGTTTTTATGGTGTAACATTCTTGCATACTGACTTTTTCCATGACTGTCTTAAGGATCCCCATGGAGCTGCTGTCACAGCTATGCACAAAATTGAGCAAGACCAGGTTTTTGTACATAGACTAGAACAGGGGTCAGATCAAGCATTAGGTTTCTTTTCTATTTCAACCCCCAAACCATTCCTTTAGCTCTTTCCTCGGTATTTCATTCCCCAAAACACAGTTTGCTGTTGCAGTATTTATAAAACCCGAGCCGTTTCCCCTGTGGTTCTCGCTGGCTTTGGGAGGAGCGTATGTGTTTCGGCTCGACCTTGGTACGGGCCTCTCCCGCTGCGGTGGGGAGTGGGGGTAGGTGCGTTTCCCGGGGGCTCTGGCACACAAATGCCTCAGAGGGGACCCATGCAGGTTATTTTATAATGATTTTTACAGCTGAGCAAAAGAGCAAGAAATATGGCTGCTCGCAGATCTAGAACTCTTCACGTTCCACCCCCCGAAACTGAAACCCAGACCTCACCGGGGAAAACGGGGGAGAAAGCAAGCAGTGTAACGCGACTTTCTGATTCCACAAAGAAAATGCTACATGCATTACGCATTCCCCAGGCAGCAAAGTGTGAGGGTTTGACAGCTTTCTGTTGTGATTTTAGTTCAGTCGTTTTGCTTTGCCCGTTAATGGTGACTGTATCTTAATCTGTTTATTTAAATACCCACTGAAACATGTACCGAGCAAATAAGTGTATTTACATTCACGTTCTGTTGTATCAATTCTCTTTTTTCCTGTGAAAACTGTAAACAAAAACTGACACAGCATTAATAAGCTACTGTCAGTGTAATTAATATGAAGAAGAGACGTGTTTCCCAAAGGAACACCTAATCCTTTTCATTTCTCTTTATCGCAGCAGGTTACTAGTAAACAAATCTGTGTTTATTTTGCGCTGTGTAACCTGTGCACTGTTATTTCCAGAACAGGGCTCACTCTCGCAAAGGCTTGCTACCATAGCTACCAGGGTAGCTACACGCACAGCAAGAACCGTGTCCTCTCCTTTGCTTCTCTCGGGGGAAGCTAATCAGTGTAGCCATAAAGGAGCAAAGTCTCAATACCTTACATGACTGAAAGAATAAACAATGTTTTAATGTGGTAGATCATTTTAAGAAATAAGAATAATATCAAGATACTTTATGATATTATTAGTAATAGCATACAGGCTTGACACACAGGGATGCCTAACCTCGGTATTCATTATGGTTATACCTGCACCTTGCTGTCCTGGTGCAGGTCATTGCTTTTTGTACAGTTAAATAACAACTGTGCATCTGGGAAAGTGCTTTTTACAACCTTCTGGGGACTTCCACGCTGATGCAGTAATTCTGGAGTCGGTAACAGATGTCATTCAAAGCCAGCTATTGCCTCAGTGGGGATCAGCAAGCTTACGCAGCAAGGCTGGGAGGTGCCTTCAGGTGCCCTGTGAGCGTAAGGGTGAGTATCCAGAGCTCATACGACTTGGTCCTCTGCTGCAGCCTCTGCTAGCAACTTCTGAAGCACCTGTGCCTCCCATTTCCCTCAATTCAAGGGCTTAATGATGAGAAAAGTTAATGGAAAATGAATGATGCTCATCTGGACATGGAATAATGGTGTTACTTATAAACACTGAAGCAGACACAGAAGGTTTAACAGCAATATATTAAAGGACAATTTAAATGCAGACTGCTTGAATTTTTTTAATATCTAAAAGTCACTCATAAAAAAAATTGATCTGTCACTCTAGAGATATTCAAAATGCAATTGTAAATATATTACACTGAGATAGCATCTGGTATTTCCAAAACACAATGGAGGGCACAGAGCCAGTGTGTTGCAGGGTTTCTGTGAGGATGTAGTGCCTGTAATTAATGGGTGCTGATGGTCAAAGCATTTGAAGTGCTGTTCTACCCAGAAAAGAATCACTCTCAGCTTGGCTGGGGAGGTACCTGTTTCACCCCAAGTAATTTCAGACCACAAAATCATCAAGGTGATCTTCTTGAAAAGGGTATGGTCTTCATTCAGGTCTTTCATTAAGGCTCTGCTATGCTGACACTACTGATATTAAAATTATACTTATTAATTATAAATACTACACTATGCCCCTTTTCAGAAGCCTGAAAGTGACTGTGAATTGATGGTTACTCGTAGGCTTGATTCTGCATCTGCTAAACCCGTCAGGAATCAGTGAGTGACTCCCCGGCAGTACTGGTACCGCACAAAGGAAAACCAGTGCCCGTGGCACCATGAGCAAGCACTGTCTATCTCCTTATCGCTGCGCGCTGCAATCTCAGCTTACCTCATGTCTATTATCTACCAGAAAAACATTCAAAAGCTGGAAGACTACAAAACATCTTGCGTCAGATGACTGAATTTTGTCACACATTGTCCAAGTATATTTCTAATACTTATTCCATCCGCTGTCCCAAACATGATTCATTAGGGTTAACGATTCTTCTGTCTGCATGCATCAGTCATTCTAAGCTGCATTAGTTCAACTCCAGTGTATTTAAGGACTTATCATTAATTAAATGCAGCTCGTACTGAGATTTGTAAATGTAAATTGCTATCTAAAGGCTGACAACTAATAATTGTCACATCCTTGTGAAAATTGTAGAAGTACATCCATATTTCCCCCCATCTGCCATCCTTGTGGGGAATGCAATTTCTCCATCAAATCTTACCTGGAGAGAGATGGGTATGAGCCCTCCAGAGCAATTTGTTTCAGACACCTGCATTCGGTGCGAGCTGTGTATTGCACCACATAAACCCCTTCTCTGCTGATGTCCCGTGTCTGTGTGCATGCTCAGCAATAGTGTGTATGGTCTCAGGAGCTGGGGTTTTCTCCTCAACTTTCTGGGAATATCAAGCAGTCTTCGTCAAGGGCTCAGTGTTTTCTGTGCTGTAATTGTGGCTTCAGATGTGCTTTTGCCACATCTTCTGGATGAAGGGGCAGTGTGGGACAATTCTCTGCTCCTCCTGCAGTCCATCTGCAAATAGCCAGTCACCCCAAATATCACATCTCGCTTGCACTGGGCATTACATACACTTGCCTGCTAGAGAAACACAAACAAAGGTAACTGTGAGACAGACAACTTCTTCCTCAGGCAAGAAGTAGCAGTGGAGAGGAGACCAAACCGAGAACTTATTGTTAGACCATTTCCGCACTTCCTACCCAAAGTTTGCTGTTGAGGATTTGTTGTGATAAGATGCACAAACTGCTGACTTTAATTATATTTGTGGAGGAGCGTAGCACTGTATTCCAAAGCCATTATGATTTCTGTGGAGATCTTGTCTCAGGGGATATTACTGCAGGGTTAACGAGTCCGAGTTTGGCAAGTCAGAGCTGCAGAGCTCCACAAGTGACTTTGGCAGAAGGTAAGTAGATTTCATATTTTCCTTTCAAACAATGCAATACTTACTTAGACAAATTTTAGCTCTTGGGGGTATATTAAGAATACTACTTCATCTAGGGAACCTTTAACCTTGCTGTGGGCTGGCAGGACATGCCCCATTTCCAATCCTTTTCCTATGTTGCCCACTGGAACACTTGCAGCAGACTTACTCCAGGGAAACTGGTTCCAGCTAGAAGGCCTTGAAGGGAGATAAGTTTGCAAAGGAATAACCAGGACCAAAAACTAGGAGAAAAATATGTTCTCATGTTTGGTTTTTTTTTTCTCTTTCTTTCCCATCATATCCTATCACAGGTAGATGATTTTTTCCAACAGTTGATGAGTTCATGAGGGAGGCGATTCTGCCCCTCTACTCTGCTCTGGGGAGACCCCACCTGGAGTCCTGTGTCCAGCTCTGGAGCCCTCAGCACAAGAAAGTCATGGACCTGTTAGAGCAGGTCCAGAGGAGGGCCACAAAGATGATCAGAGGGCTGGAACCCCTCTCCTCTGAGGACAAGCTGAGAGAGTTGGGGTTGTGCAGTCTGGAGAAGCGAAGGTTCCAGGGAGACCTTATTGCAGCCTGCCAGTACTTAGAGGGGGCTTTTAAGAAAGATGGGGACAGACTTTTATCAGGGCTTGTCGTGATAGGAGAAAGGGTAACGGTTTTAAACTAAAAGAGGGCAGATTTAGACTAGATATGATGAAGAAATTTATTATGATGAAGGTGGTGAAACACGGCCCAGAGAAGTGGTAGCTGCCCCATCCCTGGAAACCTTCAGGGTCAGGTTGGACGTGGCTCTGAGCAACCTGGTCTAGTTGAAGATGTCCCTGCTCATTGCGGGGCGGTTGGACTAGAAGGCCTTTAAAGGTCCCTTCCAACCCAAACTATTCCATGATTCTATGAGCGGATGAGAGCATTAAAGTTTCCTCTCCACTTGAGGAGAGTTTGGTGGAGCTTTGCTTCTATTTTCAGTATATCTCTCCTGTACCATACTGCTGATCTCTATTGGCCATCAAAGGTTTACCCAAATGAATACATACAGTAGACTGGTAGACATCATTATCCATTAGCAAATAACAACAAAGAAAAGGAATAGTAGATAAAGAAGTAATGAATGATAAAGTAATGCCATTTACAGGACATATAAAAACATTTTTGATCACAGGATCATTAAATATTAAACTGTGGCATTTGCCACTGCTGCACATATTAAGTATGTATGTATGTTCCAGCAAGGAACTAACAGATTCTCTCTTTAAGTAAGGAAAATTTTGCCTGCCTTTGCTGTGTATGCAATAAAATGTAAAATTTCTTTGATTACATTTCCTGCACTACTTCAACTTGAACAAGAACTTCTGATTTCTTGTTCAACTTGAGAATCAGTATCTTATTTGTTTATAGAAATTTTACTCCTTAATTAATTCAATAAAAGCCATAAACTTGTAAATCTAAGCATCTTCATACTATTAAAAAGAAGGCAAATAGTTATTTTGAGTAGCCCATTACAGAATGACACAGAATCACACAGAAACATTAAGGTTGGAAAAGACCTTTAAGATCATCAAGTCCAACCATCATCCCAACACCACCATGCCCACTGAATCATGGCCTGAAGTGCCACGTCTACATATTTTTTGAACACCTCCAGTGATGGTGACTCCACCACCTCCCTGGGCAGCCTGTTCCAAGGCTTGAACACTCAGTAAATAATTTTTTCCTAATACCTAGTCTAAACTTGAGGCCATTTCCTCTCATTCTATCGCTAGTTACTTGGGAGGAGACACCAACACTCACCTCACCACAACCCCCTTTCAGGTAGCTGTAGAGAGCGATAAGGTCTCCCCTCAGCCTCCTCTTCTCCAGACTGAACAACCCCACTTCCCTCAGCTGCTCCTCATAAGACTTGTGCTCCAGACCCCTCACCAGCTTCGTTGCCCTTTGCCCAAGCTCCAGCACCTCAGCATCCTTCTTGTAGTGAGGGGCCCAAAACTGAACACAGGATTCGAGGTGCGGCCTCACCAGTGCCGAGCACAGGGGCACGATCACTTCCCTACTCCTGCTGACCAAATGCATTCTTAATGAGCAAAGCATTTAGTTGACCATTTCCTGATTTTTGTATACCTGAATTTTATTCTCACACTGCTGAGATAGTACATCTACTCAGTAGAATAAGTAATGTTTAATGAAAGCCCAAAGCTTCGATAGAATTTGTGAAACAGTCTTCAAGCACATTTCGCTTTATCTTGTCACAGGTAAAACCTCTACCTGGATGGGAGCAGATGATGAGACAAGAGAGAAATACAGTTGCTACCACTGAGAAAGTGTTTAAGCTATGAAGATCGTGAGTGAAATAAATTTGACAGAAAGGAAATATGAAATGTAGATTTAGCATCAAGAAAGAAGAAATATACAGTAAACAACTTCCTGAGGACACTAAAATGTAACAAACAATTTTTAATATGGTCTGTTTGTACATTTTTCATCTTTTTTATTACAGTTTTGGTTATGATTTAGCTTCCAGGCCATTCCCCTCCAAAATCCAGACAAATGACTTCATAATATATTTTATAATAAATATGACTGGGAAAAGTCTTCAGTGAAGGAGTTAGATTAAAAATATTCTTTAGCGGGTGGTATTTGTTTTGGTTGTTGTTACTTACTGCTTCTCAAAGCCCTGAGGAATTCATTAACACTTTTTCAGCTAGTACTTTTTATCTTTCAGCAGTTCATGTCTTTGTGCCATAGGTACATGTTTTTGTCGGATTGTGCAAAGAATAAATACTAAACACCAAAATGCATTAAAAAGAGACAGAAAAAAGTAAATTAATTGATCCAAGCACTAAAGAGAAATGGCAAATTAATGCCACCCAAATATATGCTGTGAAACTGTGGTGGGTTGACCTTGGCAGGACACCAGGTGCCCACCAAGCTGCTCTATCACTCCCCTCCACAGCAGGACTGGGAAGGGAAAAAATAAGATGAAAAAAACCCTCATGGGTCAAGACAAAGGCAGTTTAATAAACCAAAAGCAAAGACTGCACATGAAAGCAAAGGAAAACAAAAGATTTATTCTCTACTTCCCATCAGCAGCTGATGTCCAGCCACTTCCCAGGAAGCAGGGCTTCAGTACACATAGAGGCTGCTCTGGAAGAAAAGCATCATAATAATGAATGCCCCCCTGCTCCTTTCTCTTAGCTTTTATCACTGAGCAGACATCATGTGGTAAGGAATAACCCTTTCGTCAGTTTGGGTCAGCTCTCCTGGCTGTGTCCCTTCCCAAGACCTTGCCCACTCCCAGCCTACTGGGGGGGAAAAGTTGGAGAGACAGCCTGGATGCTGCGCAAGCTCTGCCCAGCAGTAGCCAAAACACCGGTGTGTTATCAACACCGTTCTGGCTGCCAGTACAAAGCACAGCACTATGAGGGCTGCTGTGGGGAAAACTAACTCCATCTCAGCCAGGTCCAATACAGAAACCTAAATAAATTTGCACTTAGGCTTGCAATTTATCTATTTTTTGTTTTTCCACCACTACCACCTTATATAATATATCTTCTTTTGGGGGGACCTATCTACAGAAGTCTTTTCAAGTCTTCGTTTGCCTTTGATCCATGTGTTTGCTTGGTGAATCCCATCCAATCTTCATCAGAATTTTTCCTCTCCCCTCCTCCCAGTGGCTCCTGATCTTCCTGCCCCACCAGTTTCAGCTTCTCCTCCCACCCTTGTGGATAGGCAAGCCAGGCAGCCCTGCAGTTGCTGCATCTTGCTTGACTTCTGCAAGTCCATCACTTGTCCTGTCCCCACTTAAATCATAACTTGCTTTGGCCAAGGGTGCTTAAGATGCATGGAGAGCTTTGAGCTTGCCTGGAGCAGGCATGTGGGAAATAATGGGAAGTAAGGTTTTCTAATGGGACTTGTGGAACAGCTTTTGTAACAGGAAATGGACCGGCATTTATATGTTTATAAATAAATTTCTATAAATTTTTCACCATGATTTTTTGATTAATTGCAATTTTTTTCTGCTTGGAATAGCATCACACAACTATATGTGTGCCTTCTGGTTCAAACAGAAGTGGAGGTTTCTGAAGGGATTTGAAATTCAGGTTGAGCACATAGGTACGTACACACAAATATGTGCATGTGCTTAGGTTAATCCTGATTTAATCCTTTAAAGAAGAATTCTGTGGTTTAGATGTAAGTTTTTATGATTTATTTGCTGGGTCTTTTATTTATTCATGTAGTTTCACTCTGCACCCTTAAGCTATCGCAGATATTTTATATGATGGTACTTAATTGTGTTCATCCACCAGAAATGCTGATTGAAAATTAAAATGTTCCTGTTCATTTCTTTCTGGAGATATGCACATTGAAGATTAATAGATTCATTTTTATTACTTACATGAAAAAAATGGACCTCAGTAGCATGGCAAAACACTTAAATTAATAACTCTGTAACTAGAAATCCTACCTGAAATGGTTAGTTCAGATCTTAATGGGCATTCCACTTTAGCCATGACCAGCTCACTAATAATCCTAGTACTTGAGCTTTATCTTCATTATCGGTTTAATGAACTGAAGAAAAAAAGATCAAGTTAAGTGCATGTAAACCTTCTGTGAAGATGTGCTGAAACTCATTAAAGGTGAGGTAAATCCATTAAGCAAGGGGTAAACTGCTTTACAAGGCCTTCATGTTGGTGAAGCCCATTTGTGCATTTTGCTGGGAAAGGAAAAGCAGAGGTGGAATGAGGGATGCCACAACATACCGCATTAGAAGAGCAGATGAAGGTTGTTTTCATGTTAACACATCCCACTGCAATGCGTTGGTGCCTGTTGAGTGACTTGAACAGACGGCAAGGCTGGTTAGGCTGTCCTCGGTCCTCTCTTTCTTGTCCTCAAGGCTGGTCTCAAGGAGTGGTGGGAGCAGTCTCTTATTGCCTCTCCCCTCTGCCTCCTCTCTGGAGAAGTGAAGTTTGTACTCCCTTCCCTTAAAGAAGTGGACCAAGGGGTCTGAGGGGCAGAGCAAGTGCCGAAGCCTCCTGAGAAGAAAAGACCCCGGAAAGTGTGAGCACCTTACAGTTGCCCTGGGCCACCGGACAGCGAGTAGTTCCCTGCTTCATATAAAGACAGGAAGAGAAAAAATGAGGCTGAGGTTTACAGACCTCCTTGCTTTTTTGTGTCTGAGGGAAGTTGCATCCAAATTTCAAAGTCTCAAAGGGCAGGTTTCATTGACTTTTCCTTGTCTGCTGAGGCTCAAGGGGAGAAGCTGTGACTGGGA
The DNA here is from genome assembly GCF_000687285.1 of Phaethon lepturus. NCBI lineage: Eukaryota > Metazoa > Chordata > Aves > Phaethontiformes > Phaethontidae > Phaethon > Phaethon lepturus. The sequence continues at coordinate 24,009 of NW_010540087.1, read as the reverse complement.
GGAAGTACTAAAGAGGCGCTGCCTGTAAGGCAGGTATATCAGAGAAATAGGACCTATATTCATGACCTACTGAAAATATGGGACCCTCCTGAGCATCTAGATGTGGTGTTGTTACTTTGGGCTTTAACCCACCCTGCTCTCCATAGTCTTACCAGGCTGGGCTGGGGGAAAGAAAAGGAATATTTAACCCCAGGGACGGCATGCCTTTGACCTTGAATGACAGTCAAGAGCAGATGGTTTGCTTTTGAATTTAATGGGCCTGTTCCTCTTTGGGAACTGAATGTTGGGTGTCTTCAGTTGCCATTCATTTATTCTTGAATAACAAGGAGTTAAAAGGAGTTAACATGGCAGGCTCTCCCAGGCAGATGCCAGTCCAAAGGCTGGGTTTGGTGTGTTGGATATGCAACAATTGACTCTGAAACCCTTAATCTGGAAAAAAAATTTGGTCTCAGATGTTGTGTGCTTCCAAGTTTTTCAGTATTTGAATACCTTGCATTCTGTGACACAGTCTTGTACCGTCATCTTGTGCCAAATCAGGAATACCAGTGGACAAATGAAAATTATTTTATTGTTCTGTGGATTTCACTAGCCTAGTTGCATAAGATTAGTCACTGCAGTCTTACACTAAATGAGTTTTTACCAGAAATATAATTCTCATGCTTGAAATTAGATTATTCTCATTATTGAAATTCTCAAATTCTCATTATTTATATTAGATTAATATCCGTGAAATATCTTCTTTTGTTGCAATGGTTTTGCCTGCTGGCCACAGGCAGAGAAAATCAGGAAGGGGATTTCCCTTTCTGAGTTCCAAAATCGAAGCAGAGAACAATGGGGAAAATTAAATATGTTTCCAGATTTTTGTGGTTTGCCCTCAGATCTAGCATTGGGACTGGCAGTCATGCACCATTTAGAAGCAAAGGCAGGTAAAATATCCTGAGTACAAGATAGAAGTGGTTTTGGTAGCTTCATTTGGAATTACACCAAACCACACAGAGGGAGCATGATACATATTTGCAAATGTTAAATATTTTGGAATTCAGCGCAACTCTCTTCTCTATACGCACATGCATCACAGCTGTGAAAAAGTGACGTTAGTCATAAGTTCAAGCCTCATGCCCAACATTCCCCAACTGGCAAGTTTTTAATTACATTAACATTCACATTTGCTTGCTTTCATGTTCCTAAAATGAAGATTAATTTTCATCATGCCAAAGTTCTGAATGTCACAGGATTTCTGCAGTCATCATTCACAATTACTTGCCAGGAAGTAATAGGGAAAGCAATTCCAGCTGTTGGTATGGAAGTCTGGAGGTTGATGGGGAATAATTCCATGATCTTTTCAGAAGAAATAGGTAGTGCTAACCCAGTGCCTTGACATGCATAACATTGTAAACCCTTTTCTTAAATCTTGAAGTAGCAATGTGATTTCCGAAAACCGTAATGCATGTTTTGTTCCTAATTAGTGTCTTCAGTCAGTCGAATAGCTGGGGGTATACTAGTAGGTAGAGAAGGTAAGTTGCTATAAGTTTAAAAAAAAAAACAACTGAAAGTTCTGAGTTGTGAGTAAGAATTGTGCTCTGTGGTATAATTTGTGCAGGGGATTGATTCATGATTTACACTAACAATAAAGAAAAGAGATTAAAATAATGTAGTTGCTTTATTAATGTAGTTATTAATTGTTATGCATATGAAGAAAGATGAATTATCTCATAAACATGCTTTCCTAAAGACTGTGCAGTAACTGAATGATGAACGAGGCAGTGGTTGCAGCAGCAGGTAGGAATAGGAGAAATGTTGCTGTGCGGAACAAGATAATGAACACCTTGGACTGAGAAACATCAGGCTGCTTTGCTGCTGTGGCTTTCGACCCTGCCAAGCAAATGCAGCTGCTTTCCTGTTTCTCCTTGTTTCCTGTTGAAGACGTATTACAGGTCAGGTGACAGAAAGCTTAGCAACTACTACAACAACCCCATGTGTTGTTATACAATAAGCACAATGTTTCAGACACTGTGAAATCTTTCTAGAATATGGATATTTGCTGTCAATTTTTTTTTTTTTTTTGGTCAAAGAGAAAGTCCAGACTCTGGTGGTGGTGTTTTAAATACCCAATCTTTATCTTATAAGAGGGCTAAAAAGGCCGTATTCTGCTAATGTTTGGATGTGCTGCCCGTGAAAAGTTCAAACTTAGTGCCAGTGGTGCTGAGGACTGTCTCAGGCAGACACAGGCTGTCCCTGTGGTTGTACGAAACCCCGCGTAGCCCAGGCAGCCTTCACCCTACTGCGTTACATCATCCCACGATACTGCCCTGCACCAGTGTTTGCTCTAGGCTGACAGAAAAGTAGTTCAGCTCCTAAATAACCTTGCTCAGATATGCTCCAGGTGAAGAGGAAGGTGCTGCAGGCAGTTGTCCCGGGGCCGCTCGCACGTGTTAACTCGGTCGCTGGTGAGACAGTAGCTCATGGTTCCCGTGCTTGCTCTTCTGCATGACCCTCTGCCAGGGCTAAACTCCCACAAGTGCTTCACCTTGGGGTGTGGATGCTAGGCAGAGACCCAAAAAAAGGAATTCAGAAAGCAGAGCACTGCGGAAAAGGAAAGACATGGCTCTGGTCTGAAGTTGTGCGGTAGAAGGAGGGCAGAAATTGGAAATGTTCCTGGATCAGCACTTGGGAAGGAAACAGCCTAATTTCCTTTGTATAGAATAACTTAGCATCACGCTTCCTAAGTGTAGCTCAGATTTTACCTGTTGTTCTTTCCCATGGTAAAACTTTCACAGGCAAAACCACAACAAAGTGATTGAGGTTCAGACATCAAGCTTAACTGGCTATCATTTATTGACAGCGGTCAAGTTCAGTGCCTACCTGCTGCTGTTGCACCTCTGCTGCTTTGCCGAGACAACTTCTGCCTATCCAGCATCCTCCAGAAAATGCAGGAGTGCTCACTGCTCAAAGGATTTGTGCTGCTCCTGCGGTACATCCCTTAATTTGTGCTATTACCAATTTGAAAGCTTTCGGTAAGATCCTTCTCTGTGCATTTGATCTTCTTTGGCCCACAGGCAGCAGAGGGCTTTTATCCATCCAGGCTGTCCCCTCAGCAGGCAGTCTGGCTATTGCTCTGCACCAAGAGACCCACTGTCGGAAGGGGTGTCCCCCGCCCCCATGTTTTCCTGCCCTTCTGCTTGCATTCCTGTGAGGCAGGCACAGAGACCCAAAACCACAAGTTGGAAGAGGGAATAAGACATCATTTTCAGCAGCAACACCGCCTTAGATCAGCTTATACTGACATAGAAATGACACCCTCCATACCAACACAAGGTTATTCCCAGATACTTAGCAGAACTGGCCCATTTGAGCTATGACCTTGTTTGCGGGGGAGGTCACATCCTAATAATAAGTTCAGGTTTTGATCTGTCCATTACTGATAACTTACTGGTTTATGAATATTTCACCGCTTACCTTCCATCAAGCATGTTCTGTTCACACCCAACCAAAGTACCAGTATTTCGTTGCCACCACAGCCCTGCAGTCCCTGTTACTCTCAGGGGCTGCTGAGCAAGTTGACACTAACGGAGCTCATCGCGGCCCCATCTGAAATTCAGCAATTCCCATGAACAGAGGGATTGCTAGGATTGCCTGGATCAGGGCTGACTATCAAAGCCCACTGCTGGATCAAGATTACTCTGTGCTGGAAGCAATCTCAGTTGCTTGGCTGAAGATCGTTTCGTGCTGCTTGCAAGGAGGAGGGGGATTTACAGGGAAGGTCTATAATTTTGACCATTTGGACCGAGGTACAGAGAGAGACCGTAAAAGAGACATCATAAAACCATATCTTTATTAAGCAATTTAACAGTGATTGATTACTTACAAGAAGAGCAACGAAACCATTTTCAACTGGCCTGTATCTGGCAATCAAAAGGTGTAATAAATCGGGGGGGGGGGGGGGTGGGTTGGGGGGGGGGGGTATGATTGACAGACTGACTTGCATTACGCCTTGCTGGAATAGCATAAATGTTTGATCTAGACGTGGTTTGCCTGTGATAAAAATCGTAAAATATATGCTGACTTTGTGGAATCGGTGATAAGCACTGCATACTGGTTGGACCCAAACTCCCAGTATCTCAGGAGACGCCCTGAGCTTAAAACCACAAACTGATACCCTTTTCCCTTGTGAAAAGGCAGCCAGCACAATCTATTTGAGACAGATCTGCCCAGGATCTCTTACAGTCCCTCAGAAATGCACTTGTCTCATCTCTAGAACCTATTTTGTGGAAATAAATTTACTTAAAATGTGTGCTAAGGATTTAAAAAATGCAGATAAATGATAAAATGCTCTGTGTCACAAACTGGGAGAGGTGGCTGAAGTATATTTTCCAGAACATTTGGGATTTAAATACATACTTGGTGAAGTCTGCAGAGGTGTTACAGTGAGCTGAAATCCACAGAAATAGATTACAAGCTATTTAGATACTTCAGAAAACCCTCCTAGATGCATAATCAGGTTCTTTAGGAGCCCAGTGCTTCCAGAAATTTTGCCCACTTCTCAATTTAAAAATGTCTATACGATGCAGGAAATGGCTCCAAGGCAAAGGAAAGGAATTTTGTGTAAACTAATTCCTTCTCATAAGTGACTTGGATGAGCAGAGTTTTAGTATCTGATCCATTACTGGTAAATAGTGGAGCTCCAGCCTTCAGAATAGTAAAATGGTTTTTAAATCCCCTAGCCTAACCCTGTTTACAAGAACATGCATTTTATTTTTTTTTATTCTCTTCTTTTTCAACAAATCAGTATAGTTTTTCTTTGCAAAAGGATCAATACAATTTTACAAACAATAACTGCATAAATGGGACCTTGATGGTGAATGCAAATACAAAGCCACTTAAAGTGATTTTTGTTCCACTTGATTGTATTGGTTTGTTAGATCTATTATTGGTTTACGACATTTTGGCTTCATTTCTCTCTCTTCAGTTACTGCAGCATCAAACGGTTCCGCTCCCATTACATCATTAACATCCTCCAAAAAACTCTAATGTACAAGCTCTGCCCCCAAATTAATGTCTAGTGACAGATAATAGCAATGAGTAGTTAGTTAGTAATCCTTGTAATTGTGGCTTGGAAAACTGACTGCTGAGCTAAGCCATGTGGCCCGGATCTATAGAGGTACAGATTCCTTTGCCTCCAACAGCTGGTGAGCACTGAGCAAGACAACTACAGAAAAGATCTTTTTTTCAAAAGCTTTCTTGCTTGTTATGTTGGGAGGATTTCAGAAAGACCTGCAAAATCAGAATTGGTTTAGTAGTTTAACTAATTGTAAGAGGGAATAAAATCCTGGTTTGCTGCTGATTTTGGTCCTTGGTGATGTTCTGGATGGATCTGAGGTAGAAGGTGGCACTGGGCTGACTCTGTTAATGAGTGTCAGATCTAGCAGGATCCTGCCTGCTGCTGAAGAGAGTAGCAGAAGTGATGAGTTAATTCAGCGAGGCCCTTTCTGCTCAGCCACCAGCCAAAGCCAAAAATCATTAATGGAAATGAACAGCAGGGCCAGAAGGTATTGCCTCAGTTATAGGAACAGCTTTGGCCAGGGTACCTCTAACACTGGGACTATGCTGCTCCCAACCCAAACCACAAGTTGGCTTAAGCACAGAAGAAACTGAGAAAAAAAATGGGGTACGAGACATCTCTATGTTGAATGTTCACCCTAGTTGCAGGGGAGACCAGTTAATAGGCCATTCTTTCTTGATAGGTTTTTTATTTAGCATTTGTTGTCGAAGGCACATCTTACCAGTTAGTAAATATGGGCAGGAGATTTTTCCATGCTGCAAGGATGCCTCAGACTAACTTGTTTGTATTTACTTCTTTGGAGGAAGGAGAGACACAACCTTAGCTGACACAGCTTAGCCATTTCCAGAAGTGAGACAGAAATTCTGAAAACCTTTTTCTGAAAAGCTCTGTCATGTTAGTGCTCATGGACCAGCTTAGTCCTCTTCACTATGTTTAAAAGGCTTTTTCATGCCTAACCTGCACAGGAGTCAAGAAAAGCCACCTCTGATAGGATATTGAGGTGGAGAACCACCCTAGTAATGGGACATACTAGTAACGGTGTCATATAAGGCTTTGGTTTAGAAGGTGACCTTGTGCTCAGCATGACTTCACTTCTTGGCTAACTCTCCAGCTTTACTTCACTCTTTGAATAATGTTAAGCCATAATGACTGGTGTCTGGCTTTTTCCTCTCACAGTATTGCTCTTGCTGACTAAATGTCCAGAAGACAAGTTTCCTTCCTACCTCACCTTCCTGCGTTGCAATTAGCAAGGTTAGTTTTTAAAGTCCAGCGTCGGCTCAACACCTTTGCTAGAAACTACAGGACTGCCACTCAAGACGGAATTGGTGGAAAAAGTTCTGTGGATGCCCCATGCAAAAGTTTTGTAAGAAAGAAACTCATCTCATACTGAGGGGGTGTGCAATGAGGGGTAAAACATAACTCCTTTGTTTCCCTAAGTAATGCCAGCTTTTAGGTAACACAGCACTCTTGGGGGGAGCACAAGTTTGTTTCTCTTATTCTAATATGAATTTCCAAGCTAAGTATGCTTTGCTTGGTGTAAAGTTCAATTTTTTTTTTAAGGAGATAGATTGACACATCTTCACACTATCAAGGTTATATCTGAATTTTGCGGTGTGGAGGCTTTGTGCCACGGAAGTGTATCATCAGATTGCTGAAGATCGCAACCTGCTGGAAAAGGCAGCCTGTAGTGTAGGAAGGACAAGGAAACGGAGAGGAGGATTTGGAAAGTTACACAGTGAGGGAGTTTAATTCCAAAACCTCTGTTACCTCAGAAAGTGATGCCATAACTCCCTGCTTAAAAACAGAATCTACACAGAACAGAAGAGACAGTTTCATGCAAAATCCATTGCCAGTAAAGAGTTGCCCTTAACACTGCATTTTTACCTTGATTTCTGAGATAATTGCAAAACTAAGAGAATTTATTTTTAATATACTTCCTCCCACCAAAGAAATCCCTCAAGAATGGGAAGTAGCACCTGTTTATAGGCAAAATTAGTGCTGATTGCAGTAATGCTACATGCCAAAGTGCTTGCTCGAGTCTCACAAATTGACAGCTATTTGTAACTCAGTGGCCTCTGAAGGTCTCTGAAGTGACGCACAGCGTTATGGCAGGATTACCAAAGTATCCTCAAATTCCTTGGTACGAGAGAGAAAAAAAGAAGTAAATTATTCTCCACTATCTATGACTTGTACCATATCAGACAATAGTACGCGATTTTTATCACGAGGAGTTGATTGTGGGCCAATCAAGCTCCATTATGCTGTGCTGGACACCAGCGTGTATAAGAAACTGTGGGAAAAGATTCTGAATAAAGGAATGCAAACGGGCATGCAAAAGCAAACCGGAAAGAACGATGGGACACATAGAAACAAGACAACACATGTACAGCAGTAATTTCTAGGAATCTGAATTCCAGAACTGAGATGAGAGAACATCCTGCCACCTCTGTGGCCTGAGCCAGTGCACCTTTGTGGGTCACACTGAAAGCTTGAGGTCTAAAATCAGGTCCTGGGTACGTCTGGTCTCTGTATTGCACATGTTACTTTCGGGCAGTTTTTAATAAAAAAACTTACATGATCTCGCTGTGCATCTGCTGCTGTCATGGGGCTAGGATGCATGCTGGAGGGGGGCTTAAGGTGGTACCATGCCCAACCATCTGCCAAGGGCTACTGCACGCCGGCTAAGGCAGCAGAACGGGCAGGGCCTCTGCTCCTCACCCGCTGCAGTTTGTTGCTCAAAATCTGTGAGCAAGCTGAAATCAGCCGTGGTTTATGTCAGTTTGGGGTTTCGAACCGCTGGGGCTGTGGGAAAGATGCACTGCCTCTGCTGCGGGGACAGCAATGTCTGGCGGAGGCACCCGCACCGGTGCCAATAAGCCCTTAAATCACAGCCGCCGCAAGCTCCTGAGACTGCAAGGCAGGGCCCGAATTCTCATGTGCTGTACAGCACAGGCCTGGCCCGAGCGCCACAGAGGTCGATCGGTAGGAGTGACTGTTGTACCAAGATGGGGGACAGGCTATGAGAAGAACATCCCGAGGTATTGTAACTAGGTTGGAAACCAAAAGCCCCAGGGCAGGGACAGGCGGACGGACACACACGTTCTCCTTGCAGGCTGAGTGGATGCGCTGGTGTTGCCGTTGAACTCTGGCAGCAAACCCATGGCCAGGGAAAGCAAGCAGACACGGCACAGGTCATCTGGGCAAGCAACAAGTGCTGTGCTGCTCCAGGAAGAACCCTGCCGTCCTCCAGCAACATATGTCCATCCTCAGAGCGGAAATTTTGCTCATTTATTCTGTGTTACGCTATAAAAGTAGTGCTGCTGTCCGTACCTAGCTGTGCATCACCACACAGACAGCCCCTGGCTGAAGCTGGCACAGCGACGGAGCGGGAGGCAGGGTACCGCTGCGGCTGCAGCGGCGGAGCGAGGCAGGAGAGCGGGGACGGTGCTGAGGTCCAGTATCTTCTCCATTAGGTGCTAGGGAGGGCAGCCTCTGCCAGAGAACATCCTCCAGGCAGCCACAGCCCTCCCAGCAAATCTGCCTGTCCTGCTTACCCTCTGTTTCTCCACATCCACAAGCTGATTTGAAAGGCAGCATTTGGGAAACCGCTTGTGGCCATGGGTGATTAAAAGAAACAGTGGGTCATGCATTCGTGCACGCCAGTGGCCGAGGAAAGGGTGCATGTACGCTCGGAACTGAATGTTTCCTTTTCTTACACGGCCACAGTAACGTGCATGAATAATTCCCTGCCGGGGAAAATAAAGAAAGGAGCAAGCTCTCCCAGACTGCAAAGCAAGGCAGTTCTACAAAGAGACTGTCTGTGCAGATGGTCCTTGAACACCCCCCGGAGACGACATGCCTGACCGAGGCAGGGAGCTCTTGCAGCATCCAAGGACAGGGTGGGAAATCTCACAAAACATGCACTGTGCCCCCTCGATCTTAGGACAACGCGCTTCTCCAAAGCTAGGCTGTAGCACGGCGTTTTGGATGTCTAGGTCACCCTGGTCACAGCCTTGCTGATGCGCAGGGTCTCTGCGGGGTTTCAGACCAGTTTGCCTTACACCGGCGGGGTGGCCAAAAACGTTCTGTGTGAGGCTGCTTACCCGTGAGCTGTTCTTTCTGTCTCTTAGCAGCACTGAAATGCAGCTTTTCTTTTCTCATAGACGCTTCAAAGTGAGACTGGCAATCTGAGATGTATGGTAGCAAGCTGCTTTAGCACAAACCCCTCTTTGCTGTCTTCTAAAGAGGAGAGCTGATGGGAGTTAGTTTACGGCATGTTTTTCTAGAGCTTGGACTACCACCAGCTCTGTCACTTTGACAATGTGTCCTTCTCTTCTGTGAGACATTTGCCAGCAACAAACATCCTTGTGCTCCCTCTGCATAAAGCAGGTAGGACCCTGCTCCTCCCAGCTACAAACCCAAATGATGCTCATTTAATGATACTGGGTAGATCTTAAAATACTGACCAAAAAAATAGAGGGAAAAATCAGCATGTAATTGCTGTTATGGAGACAGGTCAATCCGTAGCTGAATTATTTTCTCCTCCACAAGAAAATCTCAATTTCTTACAGCACAATACCTCCCTCTGGGATGTGGACTGAGGGCAGCTCAGATTAGCTAGGCTATCTTTGCCCTGGAAGCAACTGAACAGTGGTAGTTCATCTCCAGCTGCTGTGGGGGAGACAAAGGATCCTTTCATTACCTGCAGAGCTTTTGCATATATGTCGTCTTGTGCCCGGCTCTCATGTAGAGTTAGGCTTCTTTATGTTGCTGCAACTACTCACAGATTTTTGTGTGTGTCAAAAAATAAATTTGACTTGCAACCACTTTTAAGGTAGTTTTGTGCCGCCAGAGAGGCCCCGGAGGTTAGCAGCAACCGGACAAAAGCTAAATGTGACTTTTGCAGCACCTAATTTACAAGAACCTCTCTGCCTTGGAGGAGAGACCTGTGTGCTTATCCTTCCTGCATTGCTGAGTTAATAGCACCTGTTGTAGCCTGACTGGGGAGCAGCAAGTCACCTACAATCAACCAGTTTTGCCTCCTGCTGCGTCAGCTGCCCAATGCCTTAGGCACTGACCAGGGGCTGCAACGCAGAAGCTCCATCTGCCATCTAGAATGTTGTCATGAGGGAAGGCACCTTTTATCTGTGCCTTATTAAAGAAAACCCCAGAGCGGAGCGAGAGTTGCTCTCTGGTAGGAGTTTCTTTGTTTGGTTGGTTTTTTATGTTTATTTTTGCTGTTACTACATGAAATACAGTAGCAGTCATAGAATCATAGAATCATTTAGGTTGGAAAAGACCCTTAAGATGATCGAGTCCAACCGTAAACCTCAGAGGCCTCAAAAATCAAAAGCACCTTCTCAGCTGAATGGCCCATTGACACTACAGAATTCTGCATCCTCCCTGTTTTGATTAATCTTAAATTCTTTTCCAGCGAGGTGGCACAGCTTCCACAGGGAGGTGCAGCCTGCTGCTTAAGACACTCTTGTTGGAAACTGAATCCCCAAGGGCAGTCGTCCCACTCCTAAGCAAACAGTGTGACTCCTACTCCTTGGAAAGGTCTAGGAGCATGGAAAGGGACAATGCACCAGCTGCCACCACTGCTCTCTATGTCAGCTGCTGGTTTTTGTGCTGCGCCCTGTCCCATCAGTCCAGCAGGCTCAGGCAACGGCAACTGGAGGGAGCTCATCCCTCCCCATGGGCAGAAGCACCCTCAGCTCCCAGATTTCACTAGGTTTTAGCAGAAACAAAATGCACGGTCACTTAGCGCAGCCGAGAGAGGAGCACCTTTTGGCATGGGGCGATGCCCAGTGCATGAGTAGTTTTCTGTGTCAGACAAGGGCTCCTTCAAGGCAGTGACAGCCAGGCTGCCGGGGTATCGTTTTTGGCTGTAGCTGGAATTTAAGTGCTGAAGCCTATGTCCATTTGCATTTGTTGGATAAAATGCAAACCCAGACCCTGTTCCCTTCTGGCTAAGTGTGCATCCAAGCACCACCTGGCCAGTACTAGGACTTTTGTGTGAAATGTGTCCGCAAAATATGAGTAAGGGCTACACTGTGTGCCTAGGGACTAAAATGGCATAAGTGCCCTATAGGCATAGCTTTAAATGAGCTACCCTCCCTCAGCGCTTGCTGTATGCACATAATCAAGTATTCTTCATTTTCTGTTACATGATTTCCCTGGTTTAATTTTCTCTTTGCTATTGAAACCTATTAAAAGAAAATGATGGAGCGAGCAACTAGAACTTATAGGTATAATGTTCAGTTGTTTCCATAATCACAAGAAAATAAAGTCAGATGGATCATGTAATAGAAAAATGAAGAAAATCTGAGGACTGTCTCAAGCAGTATTTGCTTAATGAATATAAGACAGTGTTGATGACAATATTTCTTGTTGCTGGCACTTTATAATGTGATTGGGACTGCATTATGCACAATATAATTCTGCTATGTGTTTTTTAATACACTTTTAATGAAGAAATGTAGATCTCATGGCTTTAAATGAATGCACTTTTCACTGAAGAGGGAGAGGGAGGAAATGGCTTTGGGGAAAAAAAAAAAGGAGCATCTTCTATCAGAAAGGGAAGAGAATAAAGGGACCTTTTATGGAATGGGACATTTGGGGCTTCTGTGTCCTTTTCCATCAGCTCCACAGATCTCTGTGTAACCAACACAGCTTCAAAAGAAAAGACCTTCTAGTTCTCAAATCTAGTTTCAAATATTTATTAGTGAGAACACATTCAGCTGTTATTGCTGTTTGAAAGGCACTCTTACAGACCTTTTCACAACTGTATTATCCAATGGTTAGATTCCTGCAGGACTAGGGTTCTCATGTGAATGCATACACCCATGGACATTTACATGCATAAGGTAGTTGCTTCTAATCTTCTCCTTTGGCCTTATGTAAGTGGGAAACCGAAGCAAAAATATTTGCTGGAATTTCTTAATAAGGTTCAAAGGGGTTTTAGTTTTAAACAAGATTTTGATGGCAAAAAAAATCTAGACCAAAAGTTGCTCCTTTTTAGTAGCGTTGTCATCACTTCTTTGTCATTGCTACAAATTTTACTGTAGGGGGTATATATGCGGAAGTGGAAAATTCATAGTACATTGCCCTCTCTGTTGGAACTGTTGTCTTTCATTATATGAATAACTGAAATGAACTGTTGAAAGATTGGGTGGGCAGAGAAGGCCATCTTTTTCTTTTAATGTTACGCATGAAAACTATGTAGGTCAAAATCTTTTCTGAATCTTTTCCCAGAAATATCAATGAGAAGTTGCTTTTTTGTGTCTTGGTCACCCCAGCTGTGGAATAAAACAGAAGTCTGCTGCAATTTATATTCTGTAACATCTTATGCTAATTAATCCCAACGCCAAACAAAGCTAAGTAGAAAGAGAGAAACAATGAGTTAAAATAATAAAACTAATACTTATGCAAATAGGAAAGAACATTCCCCAGTGGTTGGCAAGGTTAGCATACAGCTCATTTTTTCTCCTCTGTGTGTGCGCCCTTTTGCTTCCCTGTTTTATTCATCTTCTCTTTTCTTCCAGAAATCCTGGACTGAAGGGCAAAGCACAAGTACAACTGTTCAAGCACATTGACTGCGTGCATGAGGTAAACCTCACACTCATGTGGGGATGCATCACTATGCCATGGTACATGATGATACATGCCTATCTTAGTCAGGAAACTCCTAGCCAGAAGGATGTTTTGGTACAAATAAATGTGTGCTATGATCAACCCCAACCATATCTGTGAGTCTTCCCTGGGAAGTAAAAATGACATGTCTGTATTTACCCTGTTTTTTCTCTTTAGCAGACCCAAGCGGCTCTGCAGGTGAAATCACAAACCACAAATCACTTGAGCACAAGCCTAGGAGACCAAGCCGGTGTTCCCAGACCTCAGGGAGACTCCTCAAAACCCTGGCTTCCGGGTAATCCCATTCTGATCTCCCCCTTCCTTCCTCCACCCTTTGTGTAGGGATTTAAGGGTATTCAGGTAACTAATGAACACTCAGGCAATAAAATATAACTGAAGAAGCTTTCTACACTGAGATTGTTATGGGTTTGGCCATCATTCTGTTTCTTCTTGCAAACTTATCCAAGGCACTGCATGGCAACTGTGTGTAACATACCTTGCCTGGACAAAACAAGTGGTGACACACTGTGTGGATGAAGGGCCACGTATTTTAAAGATGGAAGAAACCTGGATACCAGATTTTTAAATAACTCAATTCATAGCAGAAGTGCCTTACAATTTGAATTCTGAGAACTTCCATTCAAATCAGACAATCCAAGGAAAAAAATCTAGCAAGTCTTTCTCAACACTGTACAGTCAGGATACACCCCAACAAGAAAGTCCCTACCCCAGAGAACCAAATGCAGAAACAGTGTCCTTGGCACGTGTGCGGGTGGTGCGTAGTGCATGGGGTCCCAATCACAGTTGCTGACACTGCAGTATAGCACTTAAAAAATAATTGGAGCAGGTCTCTGTTGCATAGCTCTGCTCAGTCCTGATGTGCTATAGCCATTACAGCTGATGGAAGTGCAAACTGATGGTGAACTGAAGAAGCATGTGGACAGAAGAGCTCTTTGCCTTGCAATTTTTGGGAACCAAGCTTCGCCTATCTTGCAAACGACAGACAAGACATTTTCAAACATAATGGACTTAAAATGTCAGGTGTAATCAAGGGTGAGACTGTGAATGTTAATGAACTGTTTTGATAAGTGCAATCTAAATACCAAAGCAAAATTACAGCTTCCCTGTCACTGCAGTTCTGCCGTGTGAGGTGAAAGCAGCACAAAATCTTGGGAAGTGAGCAGAGGATGCGCATCTTCTGCCTGCAGTTGGGGCACAGGGAGAAAGCCCTCGAAACCTGGGAGGGCAAAAGGGTGCCGTTAGGCATGGTTATCCAAGAAACAAGGGAAAGCTGAGATAAAAGCGCAGGACAGCTGAACTGAAAAGAAAAAAAAACCAACTTCCTGATGTTTTCTTCAATTACTGGTTCTGTCTTCTCAAAATATTGTGTAGCATGGCTTCACTGGATGGAAGACACCTTCCATCTGAACGACAAATAGGTGGTGTGACATGTCCCAGATATTCTCCAGCACCTGCCTGTTTCTTTTTGGCATCACTGAATTACTCAAGCTGTGCTCTAGAGACTGCCTTCTCCCCTACTACCCCTTCGAAACTACTAATACTTTATTTTGCTTTAGAAAGACAATCTTTCACCAAAGCAGAGATGGAGACTTCTAAATTATTCAACCACTCTATGCAAATAGTAACTAATTTTTGCAATGCTCTGGTGAGGTAGGTAATTACGTTATCCTTTCTGACAGGCAGAGACATTAATTTTGAATCACTGGCTTCAGACCAGAGGAGAACTTTGAACAAAATTTTCCTGAGCTTAGGAGAAATTTTGGATAAATCTCTAGTTTGATCAGAATGCAGTTTTTCATTTTCCATTTTTGTCTCATCAAGAAACCAGGCTTGGAAGAATATACCTTGGCTGAGTTGCTAGAATATGTTCGTCAATGATTCACTTGAACCTTTCACAGGGAAAAATGACACTGAGAGTACCACGGAAATAAATTTTTGAGGGTAGATGAGTCACCTGGGTTTCATTGCAAGTAATGACACCAGCCGATTCTGTTACCCAAATTTTATCCTCAGTGCCTAAAATGCTATTGCTACACCCTCTGTGAGTGATCTGGCTGGATCGGTCCAGCTATCTTTCTGCTTTAGGGTCTTCTTGTAGACGTGGCAGCGTGGTTTTGGTGTGTTAAACTGTGTAAACCTGGAACGATAGCACTCGTGTTAGGTGCAGGCCCTCAGTAATCCAAAACTGGCTTGTGGTCTGAAACAGGTTTTGTATCTCTTCCAAAATCTGCCACCTACAACAGCTCAATTATCTTGTGAATGACTCACTGAGCTCTTGCAGCAGTAAGCTCCCGTCCTAATTAAGGGAACAACCACCTGAACTCTTTCCTCGCATAGGTTTTCCTGTCCCTTTTCCACCTTCTCTCTGACATTCCTTAACTTACTTCCCTTTGACCTGTTTGTGCCCGTGCTAACCTTCCCCACTCATCACATCTGCACGCTCACCCTCGCTCTGAACCCCTTCCGCACGGTTTAAGGTGACCCGAAGGGTGCACGGTGACCCAGGGGCAGCGACAAAGGGGTTACACAGCAGAGCGATGAAAAAAGCACTGTTTCTTCTCCATCGTGACATTTTGCTGAACTTGATCTTGAGAGGTGGGCTCTCACTGGAGATGTCAAACTGTACTCGCTGATGAAGGCCATCAGCCATGCTATTTGATCTCCGAGTCCCCTGGGATAGCCACCTTCAGCCCTGAGCACATCCTGCTCTGACACTTAATTACCACTACAGGCATCATCTTCAGCTTCAAAACAAAGCAAGAATCATAATCATGAAGAAATAAGGGAGCTTTTGTAACTCGTCCTGCACTGCACAATACCTTGGTCCTGACAAGTAGTCCCAGCCCCATCCTTACCAGAACTCCAGTGCTATAAAGGTCTGGAATATTTCTGAAACAACTTTTTCTGTATCTTGACATGAACTTACAGTTTTCACATGTTTTGAATGATGATTTTTGGAAAAAAAAAACCAAAACAAAACAGTATTTCCTAACGAAGTAATATACAGGCTGACAGCAAATCTTTGCCTCAAATGTCCTATAAAAGATCCCCTTATCCTGATTTTTTGGAGGTGGATAATATGAAGCACAGGAAGATGAAGCAATTTGAAGTTATTCAAAGTCTACTACAACAAATGAGAATCAAACTGAGAACTGTGATATCCCTCTGCTTTTCTGATAAGCTATTCACTAAGCCACTCAGTAGCTATGCAATAGTTCTGCTTGCTTATTTTAAATACAGTGTTTAGAAAGCAGAAACCAATTCTAGTGATGCACGCATGTGGGTACCAGACTTTACTTCCATGTTAATACACATAGAAAACTGCCATCTGTTAACTGGTTGGGTACAGAATTGTGATTTTTTGCTACTATGCGGGGTAGGGTTTATGTTCAGAGCCAGTGTACCATAAGACATGCTCTTGCTTTAGCATCCTTCATCCTAGGTCTCTAAAATGGAGGATGGAGACTTCCGCTCCAGTATGGCAAGGCTTTTTCCCCTATTCTAAAAATGCAAACACAAGTGCTGTTTAAGATGACAGCCTTATCAAAGAGATCTAAGTCATCCTTCTTTTGTTTTCAGTTCCCATTGTCAAAATGGGATCAAGGATCTGCCTGTGACATAACTACCAACAAGTGAACACAGTTAAATACTAATTTTCAAGTTCAACAGATCATGTGGGTCATTATAATAATTCAGGTCTTTAGGAGCACATCGAAGAGAGGACCTCAAAAGAGGCCCCACATAGGACAACTGAACTCATTTATCTGGTTTTGCTGGAACCACCTTCAACACATTTGCTGATTTAATAAACACTCCTTGCTCCTGCTGGCTGGACTCAGTGTTCACTACAGGTGCTATTTACCTCTGAAATGCATGACGACTACCAATCAGACACAGGGAGAGGCACATTTTTCAATAATAGATCAGTGTCTGAACGTGCCAGCAACTCATTTTACCTCATTCCATACTTGAGTCTGCTAATGCTAACACCGAAACCAAAGGCACAGCTGATAGATTTAGAGGACTTGGCTAAGACAAGTAAGAGCGTATCAACCAAACGCATTGTTGCCACTGCAGCCAAGGACTCATTAGCTCTTGGAAGGTGTTTGTCCCAGTACTGCATCGTTTTTCCAGTAATGCGTTTACCCATCTTGTTTTCAAGTGCCTTCTCTCACATGTGCTGCCAATATCTGGGCATCCCTGTGAATGTGTGCTTGCTACAAGATCTCTCTGGAGACATGTCGCAGAGCCGCGTGTGGAACGGGAAGCATCAGTTGTGAGAAAGGATCGCAGAGTCCTCATTCTCGTTACCAGCGACTTTCATCCTGGTCAGAGGAGAAATGGAAAGCAATACATAAAATTGCTGTGAGTAATGAGGAGCAGCAAAAAATAAAATCTCTTAAGTATTACGAAAAAGATAGAAATCCTATTTCAAGCACACTTGTAGAAAAGATAGTTGTGCTGTGCAGGTTTGATAGGTCCAGTCTTGTGCAGCAATATACCAGCAGAATGTGGTATTCGTGTGGCTTTAGTCATTTACATAGATCTAACTTGGCTCAGGCCAGAAAACTGAGGAGCTTGGCTTTGTTTAAAAAATAGGGAGTTTGAAACTTTCCTTTCTGAACAGAGTGAAAAAAAACATTTTATTTAGAAAAGAGAACACAGGTAAGAGAGTACGAGCATCTCCACCTAAGTACAAGCAATAACCTGGAAATTAATCTGTGGACATAAATCATCTGAATGTGATGGTAACATGAATAAGTCTGGCTGTGCTCCGCATGACTCAAGCAGCTTCTTGGACAAACAGCTTTATGAAGAAATATTTTTCTTTCCCGAAAGGAATTATCCTATTTTATATACTTAGCCAAATATTTACCAGCCTAAAAAGAGAGGTAAGAATTTCAGTTTGTGTCTTCTACATCTCAGGAGAATGCTTTGATCTGGTTGGCATGAATCTCAGTCTCTTTTGCCCTCTGGGAATCTATTCTGGGCTTAGTAAGCCTTCTGGATCAATATACTGAGTTAAATGGACCTTTCCATGGAAAGTTTCTGTTTCACCTAACTGAGAAGTTTTCTTGGGGAAAGACAAAATAACTCCGTACCGGTACTACTTCATATATGCTGCATGCGAATGCCATCTATTTCGGCAGCCTATTGTAGATATATTTGGGTAGACCACAAAAGTGCAAACAGTATTTTTTCCAATTGCCTTTTCTGATTCTGCTTAGATGCTATACACAAGGGGTGGCTGAGAAAGTCCTTGTGCTATATTTCCCCTCTGGAGAGATTTGTTTTTTTCCAACACTGAGCTGCTCCTGAAAGTAGATGAGCAACCAAACCTGGAAAGTACTGAAATGCTGCCCCCAAAGGAGAAAAATCTTCTACTGATGTGGAACAGCTCTAAATACAGAAAATCTCTGAAAAGAAGTATATAGCGTCCTGACAAGTCCACCTGACTTAGCACGGAGTTGGAAAGGGATGACCAGAAAGCAGAGAGTCCCATCTCTCTGTCACGGGTGGCCCTACTGTTTTATGAGCTGTGGGTTTGTAGCATCTTCCAAACGCTGCACGGGATGCCTTCCAGCACACAAACAAAAGTGAGACCTACATAAATGCAACGGCGATCTTGAGGCGGCGTTTGTCAATAAAATACAGGATTCACAAAAAAAGATGACTTCCAGATATCGTCAAAAAAAGCCAAACTTAGTTTTTCTTCCTGTTTATGTTCCTAATTGTTGTGCCCAGAAGAAGGCTCCAAGATCAGGTGGGTGAGGTTAACAGGGATAATAGCTGGTGGGTACAGAGAATAAGACACAGGAGAAAGGAGGGAGGAAAGTAACTGTGAAAAAGAGTAGACTTGTTTGAGAAATTGAAGTGCAAGTAGCCTAAAGAGAATAGTAAAAGTGGTAAAGAACTGCAGACATAATACAGAAAGTACACTTCGGAGTAATCTGTAAAATCCTCTTTGTCTAAAGCAGATAAGGTGCTTGAAGAGGGTATTTTGCAATATCTCTGCAAGTTCTTGGTCTCAACTCTCAGGAGCAGAAGGAAGCCATGTTCCTCACATATAAAATGGATGTAGCTGAAGTGAACAAGGAACAGCCATGTGGAGGGACTGCTGGTGAAGCACCAAAATAAATGAAAATAGACTGTTCATCACCTATGCAGAAGGTAGGATTGCGTCTCACATAGAAGTCGAGGCTCAGCTGTTACAACCCTGCAGCTGTGGCAAATGATGCAGAATGAGAATGTGCTTGTAGCAAAACTATTAACAATTACCAACTGTTTCAAAGCCTTCTCTCTCCCCTTCTCTTTCACGAATGTTTCTTAATTAGACTACTTTTCAAATGTGGTTACTAGTTAATGAGAACCTTCAAAAGAAAACAGGGCTAAATTGACACATATTGTAAAAAAAAAGCCTATTTATTTTTTGTCTTTTTAAGCCTTCATGCCAAACTGATGATTTCCCTACTTTCATAACTTATTTTAGAAAAGTTAGTTGTCTCAGAATGAGTATCTGCAGACAACAAGACAGAGTTTGGTATAAGCGCACCCACACCCAGCCAAATTTTCACTCTCAGCCACTCACCATGGGTATATTAGTGCAGGAAAATAAGCAAATCTTACTGTAGCCAGAGTTCATAACAGAGCTGTAAGTATTTATCACTTGTCCCTTTAAGCACACTTCCCCAGAAACGCGACTGCAGAGCTACCTACCAACCTTGTGCACGAACCTGGTGCGCATTTTTATGAAAAACGATGTTGACAGTGCTCTTGCTGCCCATACATGTATTACTTAAGCTTCTTTAAGCAGGTGTAGATCGGAGCTTTACTGACTAAAGCACACAGAGCAGTGAAAAGAAGGTTTTTTCCTCTGGAGAATTTTTGATCTAAGGAAGCCCAGGAGGTATAATGCTGAGGGGCACAGAAGAGGCACGGTTTCTGCCACAGGAATACATCCTAAAGCAAGTGGATTTACAAGAATCGGAGGGGCAGGAGGGGGAAAAGAGGTAAGGTACGTGGCAGGAGTTAATTTCCAGGGAAGGCACTGTCGATGTAAGGAGCAGCAGGGAAGAACAGGGCACCAGTGAGAAGTTAGAAAAGCCTGGAACAAACATGGTGTGCTGGCAAAGGTAGAGGAGAAGATAAGGACAGAAACCTAACTGAATGCTTTGAAGTTACATTCAGTGTTAGACAGAAGAAGGGAAACTATTTCGTGGGCCTACAATGACCTACAAAGTGAAATCGAAAAGTCAGTGATGGAAAAGGAAAGAAATCCTTGATGCAGCTCAAATGTCTGAGGGATAAAGAAGGGAAGCCAGGAGGAAGAAACTGCAGGTTACAAAAACGCAGGTTGACCCGTGTTTGTCTAGGTGTATCCTTTCCTTTCTTCTTCCTGTCTAAATGTGGAGGGCTGCTGTAGCTTAACAGTTCAGTGTTCCTGGACTCCGCTTGGCTTGGCCAGAGGCACCAGGATCCCCGAGGGCCCTGACCCTGCAGAGAGCCCAGGTTGGTGGCACCACGAGGGAAGTTGATGGTGGCACCACGAGGGAAGCTGATGCTGGCTCCCCGGCTACCCAGACCTTGCCACATAAACCCAGCAGCCACTTGCACGGCTGCTGTGCACCCTGCATGGTGGGTGCGGCACTTCCAGAAAACCACAGCGGGAGGCAGCGTGCCAGCATGCGGCGGCTCCACGGCGCACGGGCCGTACCGGATGGGTCCGAAGAGTAGTCAGGGTGGAAACTGGGACTGCTTCGATCACAAGTTAAGCAGCAGAAAAGGAGGAGGCAGGTATTACCTCACCCGTGTTTGTAGGTCTCTGACATTACTGCCGTTGGCATAAAACCCAAAGAGCATCACAGAGTGCAAGCGTCTTGCTGTCCGCCCTGAGTGGTGGGGCACCATGATTAGGATTCTTTGGGGAGCTCCAGATTTTGGCTTGTTAGCTTGGCTTGCAGGGGCGGTAAGAGAAATTGTGATGGCAAAATACAGGAAGGGAAAAAGACAGAGCATGTCACTTTTCAGGGGGATTGTTAGTCATAAGGTACGACAAATATCATCTGCCAACTTGACATTTTTCTACATATATATCTATCTATGTATACATAGATATATAGGTAATACTTCAAATGCTTAGTTATAATTCAACAATTTATTAGAAAGTTTCTTCCCTGGTACTTTGTCTGCTTTATTCCCAAGACAAGAGAAAAGAGGTGGAAACAAAACTGTTCTCAATACAAATCAGATCAGCCCCTTCAGTTTCTTTGTTATGGTAATTGATAATTGCAGGAAAAAAAAAATCTTAATTTAAGATGAAGATTGCTCCAAGTACCTTCCCTGCACATGATCTGTCAGCAGCCCACCTTTGGATGACACCTATACTGGAGGTTAGAACAGGTCACAGGAACTCTCTGAGCAGCCACCAGCCATGGGTCTCTGCTCCCCCGTCCCCGGCACCTGGGGAAGACCCGCAGCAGTACTGAGACCTGGAGAGTTGAAATGGGATCCCGCGGGAGGCAGCTCTTCGACATACTGCGTTTCCCCCCCGCTGTTTAGCCCAGTGGACTGAAAGTTATGTGGTGCTAGTGAAGCCGTCAGGGCACCTTTGGGCCAAAATCAGAAGCTTAAAGAGGGTTAACCTCTCGCAGGGAAGAGTCACTGCCTGGTCCTCCATCCTCCCCGCCGTGAGGATGACTGTGGCTGAGGACAACTGGTCTAGGGTCACTGCCCGCCCGCTCCCGTGAACAGGACCTTCAGAGCGAAAACCTACCCGGCTTCGCGCCCACCGGCTGCCCTTCAGCAGCCCTGAGTGATGACAGGTGACCCCCACCCTCCACAGTCAGCTTCTGTACACCTCCCTGGAAGCTGCTTCATTTCCAGCTGGAGCCCTGACACGTTTCTGACCAGCGTAAGGGTATGGCACTTGCGCTACCTACCAAACTCCGGTTGGATTTTGAACCCCGTTTCTGTTTTCATCCCGGCTCGAACCCTCAGTCGGAGTTCCGAGGCTCTCTGTGGGCTCCTCGCCCCGCTCCTGGCGCTCCCCCGCCCGCGGCTCTGCAGGGGAGCTTTTCTGACGAGCACCATGGGGCTTCGGTGGCAGTAGGGAGGGCGAGGGGAAAAGGCTACGGTCTGACGGAGGGCTGTTAGACCTAGTTCCCCAGCTGCTTAATTAGCCGGTTGTCCTTCTGGCCACGTCCCCTTGCCTAGACACGCGCGGGCGTGTGTGTCTGCACACACGCAGGCAGGCACGCAGCAGACTTTTCCAAGTTTGATTAGAGGGCTGCTATTCAAAATGTGGAATTTTTTTTTTTTTTTCCTGAAGCAAACAGTGAGATCCATGACGGAGAGATTAGATTTGGATAAATTAGATCTAAGCCTAACATCAGGCAATTTTCAGAGCAGAACCACGTATTTTTAAAAAGGTTCTGGGAACGGGGAAAATACTCATACTTAGGAAAAGTATTTGCTAACACTGCTGAAAGGAGTCATAATTTGATTCAAGGATAGCCTTGTCTCTTTGTTTCCTTCTGAATGCTTTTGGGAGCTTGCTTTCTAATCTTGACAAGATGCGTGTGCTTATGTTTTATACTGTTGTGCTCTTGGGTTTTTTTCTGAACTATTATAAAAAAAAGAAACAAAGAAAAACCCAGTGATGTGAAAGAAATTTCCAACTGAGTTTGGGTGCTTGACAGTGTGTGTAGCTGTGCTGAAATAAAAAGGCAGCCTCTCAGAAAATGTAAAATAGGCATTCCTTATTCCTGCACACTCTATGATACAGCACAAACAAATCTGCCAACAGGTAATAAAAGACTAATGTTGGTAACTACTCAACCTCGAACAAATACATTTCACTCTTAACCCAGGGAAGTGTGAACTCAAATGCGGTCACAGAGTCTCCAGTACCATTTTATAGGACATTGTATTTGTCCATAAAACCTTTAAATGTAAAGGTAGAAGGAACTGACTGTGTCTATTCAGTGAAAAATACCTAGCAATTATGCCACACCAATGGGAGATATTATTGCCTGAAATGGAGCAAACTCGGGGTCGAACCTTACCTCCATTAAGAAGCTGAGCAGTATTCTATGTAGATAATGTGAAAAAAGCTAACAAAATCTGACATTATCTGGACTTTCTGGTGTGCAGCGAACACTTCTTTGTCATTTATTGGTAATTTCTCAATTCTAATGGAGTTAAACTGGAATTGCATACGTATTATCACTAGCGCTTTTCAATCTGGTTTGGCTTTATGAGTTTTTTAAAAGAGTTGTTCTGGTGTTCCTATTAATTCTTTCCTTTATTGTAAAAGCAGTTACAGGATTGCACTCCCTCACTGTAGATTTTGTATGTGCTGTGTTTGTATAATACGTTGTGTCAGAACTAAAGTAAATATTTGTGGTAAGTGAGCTCACACGGGAACTTCTCAGAGCGTGCTCTGCCCATGAAAAAATAGCCACTACATTAAAAATAATGTTTAGCCCACAGAACCACGGCAGTTTTAAACTCTGAGTCACGTGCTCCCTGTTTTTTCGGCTCTCGGCCATTTGAGCGGCAGATGAGAGCCGCCGGCACCAGCATCCTGTATCCCTGAGAGCCGACTCCCTCGGCGCCGAGCTGCAGAGGCTTTCGCTGCAGCCGGGGCGGCCGCTGTGGACGGGGAGCTCCCGACAAGAGCGGCAGTGTTTTTCCGCAGAAACAAGCATCAGGTCTTTCGGCGGCAGTTAGGCAACAAGGCGGGGGCCCCTGACAAAATCTCCCACCCAGAGCTTTCCTTGGGAGCCTGATTTTCATGTCCGCGGCCCCTCCCTCCGTCAGGGGTTGCACCTGATGCCCCGTCATTTCTGTATTACTTCAAAACACCGAGAGCTCAGCCTGCTTTGAAGGGGCAAGGGCCAGCTCGTCTCTTAAGGGTCCTGCTGGGAAATGCCAGTGCCTTCTACTGGCCACGGGCAAGCGCCCTCACCCTGCTCAGTAATGCAGAAGTGCGTTAATGCAGTAACTGCATTAAGTGCGAGTAATGCAGAAGCGCTGCTGCCTTCACCACCCTCTGCCAGCGTTTTCTGGGTTCTTCTCCAGCTCCCCTGTTCCTCTACTGGCCAGGCCAAAACCTTACTGGCCCGGCTAGCCCCATGGCTCTAGAAGGGCTCTGACCCCCACGCAGCAGCACATTTACACCGAAGCTGTTATGGCCTCCCAGCCACCCGTCACGCCTCTTTGCTTGAGCAGGCAAGGCTGAAAACCCACAACCACTCAGCCACGTTTTGGGGAGCCATTCCCCGCGCCGGCCG
>NW_010540086.1:3099-14199 GCF_000687285.1 Phaethon lepturus | reverse complement strand
GGCGGTGAGGTACCTCAACCGGAGCCCTCCTCCCCTCGGGCGCGTCTCATTCTGGTTGTGCCGTCAAGGAGAAGGGGGAAGCGCCGCCGCCGCGCGGGGTGGCGGAACCGCTGCGCTGGAAGCTGTTCGCCCTCGCGCGCGGGATGGTTCTTGTGGTTCTTCCTCTCTACTCGGACCCTGAATTGGCTGGGGGGGTTATCCTACTAGAAGTTTCATGGTGTCTGCCAGGATAAAGCTAATCCAAAAAATTAGCGTGAACTGCGTTCCTTTTGAGGTCCGCACGGCTTCAGTCCGCCGTTAGCTTTCAGCTTACGCGGCAGTAACAGAGATAATTTCTTGTTGCACCAACATCAACAGCTTTGACCCAGTTAAGAAAACCATACGTAGAGGGAGAACATGCGCCACGGGCGCCACATGAGGGTTACTGCCCCGTGCGTACGGCGAGCGAGACTTGCAGGGTACCAAGAGCTTTTGGAATCCTGGCTCTGAAGGGGGTGCTGGAGTGACCAGCTTAGGTCACCCGAGGGTTTGTGTAATTTGTGACTAATATTAGTAATAAAGTCATGATCAGCTTTCAGGCAACTGCCATGCCTGCTTTTATCCACCCAGCGGTGACCCTTGATGAAACTGAAAGCTCACCAGAGGTCGGGGTCCTCATTAAGACCAGCCTTCATTAATGACCAGCCTTCATTAATCCCCAACCTCCTGAGCCCAGAAATTCTGGCACAAGGAAGACTCCTCCTTCTCATGGCGGAGGAGGATCGGGTTAGGGGCTGTTTAAACAAATCAGATGTAATCAAGTCCATGGGACATGGGGTGCACCACGAGTGCTGAGGGAACTGGCCCATGTCACTGCGAAGTCACTGCCGCTTATCTCGGCACTGGAGAGGCGCATCTGGAGGGCCGGGTCCGGTCACGGCTTCCCCGGTACCGGAGGGTTGTGGGCTTACTGGAGCGAGTCCAGTGAAGGGCCACAAAGATGATTAAGGGACTGGAGCATCTGTTGTATGAAGAGAAGCCGAAAGAGCTGGGAGCGCGCAGCCTGGAGAGGAGAAGGCTCCAGGGGATCTTATCAACGTTGGTGAATACCTGATGAGTGGGTATAATGAAGAGACAGACTTTGGGCAGAGGTGCCCAGTGACAGGACAAGAGACGATGGACACAAACTGAAACACAGGAAATTCCTATGAACATGAGAAAATGTTTTTTTACCGTGAAGGTGATTGAATACTGGCAAAGGACGGATTGTGGGGCCTCCAGCCTTGGAGACATTCAAAACCCAACTGGCCAGTCTGGGGCATTCTGCTCTGGCTGGCCCTGCTTGGGCAGGGGGGTTGGACTTGGACGATCTCCAGAGGTGCCTCCAACCTCAGCTCGTCCGTGATTAATTAAGTTGTTAACACTGAAACAGTGTGTAAGGATCAGTTGCAAATTGTTGAAAAATGGGGTCACGGTTTCCTTAGAAATAAGATTGTGGAGAAGAAGAAGAGAAATCAGTTTTTCCCTGTATCGATAAACTCAGTTTCATATTAAAGGTTGGTTTATCCTCAGAAATAACATTCTAAATGTGTCAGGGACCTGCTAAAATTCTTCACTGAGGCTATTGCAATGAAAGACAAAGCTATTTGTAGGGTTTTTTTCTCAAAGCTGAAGTTGCAGACAGCTGAAACAGGGGCTGTGTATTTGGCATAGCTGCCCAGGGGAGAACCTGTTCCTCCTGATGTTGCCCAGGAGGAAATTCCCTCATGCCGTGACTCCTAACTGAGGTTTGATGGGACATCATCGTGGTCACAGTGGCACCAGGAGTAAGGGTCACAGCTCCCCAAGCATTGTGCCCCAGTTTAAAAAAATTCACAATTTTGAGAAGCTGAAATGATAATATTCCCTTTTAACATTAGACATTCCACTTCAGTGACGTTTTTCCCCCAACTTCTGGCATTTATGTAGAAGTTTATGTGCATTTGCTCATTGTTTATTTCCCTGTTTTTGTTTCCTGCTTGAAAGTGTCTCTTATTTGCTAAGGCCACCCTGAGCTAGTCCCTGCCTGACATGCACGAGCTGTCAGAGATTTCAGGGGCTTCGTTTCTTTCTCTTCCTTACGCAATACTTCCATGTCTCTTATGAGATAGTCGCTAGTTTTTAATGGAAGGTCCCGTTCGACTGGGAAGCTCATTAGCTCTGTTCCCAAGGGCAGAAGCAAGAAATTTCATATGAAAACACGTAACGTCACCGTTCTCCGACAGCGGCCTGTAGGCAGAATTCAATTCAGCAGTGAAGTAGTTGACGGGGCTTTTCCAAGGCCCAGCAGGAGGAGGACGTACGTAGAGGAAAGAGGACAAGCCAGGGATTTGTAAATATGAACATGTCAACTTCCAGCTCTTTGCAGATAGAGGGTGGCGTTAGATTTGAGAATGGCATTTAATACCGTTGCTTCTAAACGTTTGACCTTCTACTTTTATCTGTTTCATCCATTTTTACAGCTTCAGACTGTGGGCGTTAGCTTCCTTCTCTGTGACAGCATCATTTCAGTGGAAGGCCTGGATATGACTTAACTCCATCACCCTCTAGCTTTTCCCTACTGCAAGCCACAGGAACATAAAAAACATTTAAAAATTCCCAGTATGCCTTTTGGAGGAGGTGGCCTCTTAAATTAGCGTGGCCAAAAAGCTTTGTGAGGCCTAAAAGTGCCATTTTGAAACAGTTAACAGTCTTGTACAGCTGGTAAGTATTCTTATATTTTTTGGGTTTCTCTTCATATTTTTTCTTTTTTTTCCCCTCACTTTTGAGGAGATATCACTTCTACACTTGTAGGTTAAAACATGCCCTTAATATCTTTGATTTAAAAATATTTTTTTTTCCTGCTAGCAAACTCTAGCGTATGTGCCGCGATTTCAGAAAAATGTCTATTTAAAAATTGATTACTAGCGTTATTCTGTGATAGCTTTATATCTAATGATGAAGAATTTGTACCTGCAAGAATATTTATAAAATTACAGTTGCTCACCATTGGCTTAAAAAGCACTCTGTTGCAAAAAGGTGGATTAAATCTTGATATGATCCTAAACCAATTAAGAAAACTCTGTTTGCCTCCTTGTCATTAACTTAAGGAAGATTAAAATAAAGAGCAGGAAGCGGAGCAATCTCTTTCCTGTGTCCTGTTCATCACGGAGCCGCAGTGTCCTGCCCTGTTGTGGCTCCGAGGGACGAGGAGAAGCCATATTCCCAACTGGCCATCCTCCGGCACCGTGGCAGCTGCTCCTTCGTCCTGGTTGCCCACCCTTGCATCCTCCCTGTGACCCTGTGGCCAGGGCTGGACCTTGCCTTGGCGAGGAAGGTCTCAAATATTGGCATGCAGCCGAGACGCCCGTGTTCCCTCGTCGTCCTGGGGGCTCAGGACCACCTGCAGCGCACGAGGGTGCGATCTGGAGTGGTTCGAGCGTCGGGGGGTATTACTGTGAGTCGCTCCCTTGGTATTAGTGGCGTTGAATTAAGTGGTGTTGAATATGTTGAATTAAGTCTCTTCACAGGCAAAATCCGTTCCGCTGGGGGACGGCATAAAACTGATGAAAGCCATTTTGGTGAGGGATGTAACTGCTTCTGAAGCTCATCACTGCATCCAGAGAAAGGTTCCTTATGCTCGTCCTTATCGTTATCCGTACCCTACTTCAGCATAACGACTTTGTCTCCCAGAGGGACAAAGCTTTTTGATGCGCAAAGCAAATGTGCATCAGATTTTTTCACTTCCTTTTTTTCAAATGCACAAAGCTTTTTGAAATTTTTTTGCCAACACGTTTGGCGTTTCTTTAGTAAAACCGTTTTGCACCGTTACGTGTTGCCCATAGAGGTCGGTGTTGGCCTTTGAGAAGTAGAGCCGCATGCCTGATGCACTGGAATATCTGTCAACGCAAGGCGCAACTGCCGTTCATATCTGCTTCCACCATTTCCCGGGGTTAATAACGTTACTCTGATCTCTTCTGAGATCTAAAGGTGCGACTGAGAAGGAAAATGGTTGTGTGTATTTTGGTACCTCGTCAGGTTTTGCTATCTTTAACATATTTTAAAAGATCAAACATTGTATTTCAAAAAAACCCAACAACTTGGCATTTCATAAAATATTTGCATATCTAAAAAAGGAATACAGAGGACCGTTCGGAGTGAAAACCATATGTGTAGTGCTCATCTTACATGGATTTTATGCAGTCATTTGCTGGCTTGTAGAACGAAACCTGCCCGCATCATCCTGAGACCCATCTACCGTTATTTGTCACTGGCAGCAACAGCCTTGGCTGCATGAGAGAAATCACATGAACTAGTTGCCTGAGATTATGGAAGATACTTTGGGAAATAAGGTCTGTAGAGTGGTTTTGAGTGAGTGCCAGGTGAGGAATGTATAAAAGCAGCCACTCAAAAGACCTTGACTGCAGGTTGTAAGGACTGTCTTCTCAAACGTTCTTTAAATGAACCGTAGCTGGTGTTCCCTAAGCACCTTTAAAAAAATATTGCTTTGAATTAGTTTCTGTATGCTTTCACATGGAAAGCGAGATAAGACCCGTGCGGATTGCACCACCCTTAGTTATCTCCTCGGCTGTATTTGTAAACTACCCCTAGGTTGTGTGCGTTGCCGTTTACTTAACTGTCTAAATGCTTTTTAAGCAGAAATGTTAAATGAATTTACAGATTGGGTAAAAATCTTAGGTTATCTTATCAAGATATGGAAACTTTGTTTACTAAGATGAGCATTCCTTAGCTTCATCAGGTGTGATGGTTGGAAATGGTTTTGAGCAGTGTACCTGGCTGCAAAGTAGTCTGAATTCTTGTATTTCACACCTGTTGATAAAAGAAAAAATACCGTAAGTAGTTCTGTGTGTTCCTTTAATTAAGGTGGCCTAATCCCTCCTCAAAGAGTGACCATTTTTCTACAGAAACCAAAACAATTAGTTCAATTTGATAGTACTTAGTATTCCATTAATTGTGAAGTTTATATGAATCATTAATTAATGAAATGTTTGCCGAAAGCGTGGTGCATCTAGTGCTTTTGGAAATGTATGGAAATATTCCGCTGAAAGTGCTTATACATCTCTTCTGATAATCTTTTTCCCTCCTTAAAAAGTGTTTTCCCTCCTTAAATGTCTCGGCACTGGGATGAAGGGTTCTCATAGTGTTGAAACACTCCGTTTGCACTCAACTGTGTGCGTCCTAAGTTGTTTTTTTTTTTTAATGAAGTGCGTAGGACAATATGATGCATGACTTTCTCGATTTACCTCTAGGCAAACGAAGATTGCTTCTTTACAGATTTTCCTCTTTCAGACCTGTAGCCAGAAGGGAGCACTCTTACCTAAGGCGCAGTAACGTTCCCCTCACCCCTTAGTTTCTGCTGGCTTGGTCTATGTAGGCAGCAAATTCTTTCACCAGAACAATGGGTAAAGGGTGAAGCTGGGAACTGTTCGACGATGCACTTGCAATCTCTATACTAATTTGATGCCACATAATCAGAATTTTCTCTTTCATTACTGGTGGTAGCCTTTGCTTGCTAAAATTGAAGGGCAATTTGGAGTCAGGTGAAGCAATTCTCCAATTGTCTTCTCACAGGGATTTGCCATATATGTTTTTCCAAAACAGTGACACCATTTTGCCACTCCTCAATATGTTCATAGAGGGGTTTGGGTTGGAAGGACCCTTAAAGATCATCTAGTTCCAGCCTTGCTGCCACGGGCAGGGACATCTTTCACACTTTCACTAGACCAGGTTTCTCAAACCTCTCTCCAACCTGCGCTTGAACACTTCCAGTTGTGGAGGTGTTCCACAGCTTCTCTGAGTGACTTGTTCCAGCGTCTGACCACCCTCCCAGTTAAGAATTTATTCCTAATATCTAATATAAATCTACCCTCTTTCAACTTAAAACCATTACACCTTGTCCTGTCACTACCAGCCCTGGTAAAAATCTCTCTCCATCCTTCTTCTAAGCCCCTTTAAGTCCTGGCAGCTGCAGGAAGGTCTCCCCGGAGCCTTCTCTGCTCCAGGCTGAGCCCCCCCAGCTCTCCCAGCCTGTCCTCCCAGCAGAGCTGTTCCAGCCCTCGGAGCGTCGCTGGGGCCTCCTCTGGCCCCGCTCCAGCAGGTCCATGTCTCTCCTGTGCCGAGGGCTCCAGAGCTGGACGCAGCCCTGCAGGGGGGCCTCCCCAGAGTGGGGCAGAGGGGCAGAATCCCCCCCCTCGCCCTGCTGGTCACGTGGCTTTGGGTGCAGCCCAGGACACGGGTGGCTTCTGGGCTGCCAGCGCACATTGCTGGCTCATGTCTCCAAGAATCTGAGTACATGTGGGTCTTAAGATCGAGAGCCACACTGGCTGTATGGTAAGTCCCCTGCTGAGCCATGACATCGAGACCCCAGAAAAGGTCTTTTGGACCTCTCTCCTATTTGCCTGTTTTGAAGAAAACCCAAACAAACCATTTCTGACAGCGAGGGAAGTGCAGTGCTTGCTGGTCTCCTTACGCTCCTCCTCGGATTTCTCTCCAGTGGCCGGTTGCTCCTCCAAAGTCTGTTAAAAGTTGAATGTCACGGGCGGCAGTGAAACTCTAATTGCCTGTGATAATGTTGTGGGTTTTTTGCAGTTTATCAAGGGCAACTTTTTGGCAGATCTTCGGGGAATATACCATGGGAACGTCAGACTGCTTGTGCTGGCTCCCTGCCTGCAGGGTCCGGGTGGGAGGTCTGTGTATACAAGGAGGTCTATGTGTACAAGGGCTATGGTCATAACACGGAGAGAGTAAATTATTATAAAACCAGGGGGAAGGAAAAAAAAACCCCAGAAGTGACTGAGGCAGATACACAGAGGAGGTGGGCGGTTATTCATAGGTCCTGGTATAATACTGGACGTCATAAAGTGATGCAGACCCAAGCCTGCCCGGTGATTTTTGAGCAAAATGGGGAAATAGGCTGGTGATATACCCAGGTATTTAATCAGCGTATAATCACAGCAAGATATTTGGAAGTGACCCTTCAATTGGCCATCAGGTCCAGTCCCCTGCGTCATGGAAGAGTTTAATTATGCTAAGCCGCTCCTCCTCAGATGGAAGCCAAGTAGTCATTATGTCCAGCAAAGATGTTTCTTGGCAGCTTGCTGCACTGTCCATGTCTTGGAAACAAAAGCACTGCAGCGTAATGTTGTTAAACTCTGGGAAATGTCAGTAAAATGTGGCATAATTTGGGCTCCATGGTTACTGCTACTCAGTAACTTCCACCTAAGTATTTTCAGTGGATAAGTAAACTTGTAATTTTGTTTCCTGAACAGGAATCCTGGAAAATGTCCTCTGAGAGTTGAAATTCTGGCTGGGTTGTGCTTCTTCTGTCTTAGCTTTTTACTGAAGAATCTCTGGCTCAGATGCATATGTTGTTTTATGTTGTCACATATATACATCTCTGTGTGTGTGTGTATATATATATATATAACCTGCATACATTCACGTTCCACACACATTAGACATAGCAGAGTGTGAGTTCTTGCGTTGTTTCTGATTCCGTGGAGGAACTGAAATATTACAGTAAATGTTTAATTCATTGAAAATTACATTTCCAACCAATGTTTTCCCATTTGGTGCAGTGAGTTATCTGAACAGACCGTGCCTTATTCGTGTGCAATCCTAGATCAAGTTTTTCAAAGAATTTTTGCACTTTTAGGCCCTTTGTGCACACTTTCCTTTGGGTATTTGAGATTCAGATTGCTTTTTTGTGCATGCCATTGAGTAAGCAGATCTGATTCGCCTGTGATCGGGTGAGCGTAGCTTCCCCGTTGGGAAGACACAACACAGGGCACATTCGCTGCCTGATGCCAGCAAACTTCTGGCAACCAGGAGCGTAGCATCGCGATGCCGGTACAACTCTGTTTCTGGGAAAAGAAACAGAAAAAATAAGCTTTCCAACCGCATATGCTCCACGAGGCTCCGCTGTGAAGGACACGCAGAACAACTGTGTTCAAATTGTGAGTTTTTTCTCGTTCAAATCACCCTCTTCTGGGTTTTTAAATCTGTTACAGCAAACACCAGGCGTTTTCCTATGTGCTTAGTTTCTCCGCTTCCGCACTGTGAAAGTAGTGCAGATTGAGTGAACGGTAAAGATAATTGCTGGCCCTGAATCATACGTTGCAAATGATGTTTTTCTTTATCTTTTCAAGACAATACTGATCAACTTCGAAGAGAAGCGTTAGAAGTGTTTTCCCCACTATGGTCAAACCAGAAGCCTAAGAGCTCAAAGACCTCAAAAATGGCAGCTAAGTGCATTGGTTTACCAATTAACTTTTCATTGTCTCAACAGAGACAAATGAAAACCAAAACATCTTAAGAAAGGTAATAGAAAACCACTTTTCTTTTTTAACACACCGCGTTTCCATGAATAGACAGGGGTTTCCTCAAAGAAACTTGAGCGTGTCACCTAAGCTTTCTTAGCAATGGTAGTAACATTTCGTGATGCTTCTGGGTTGGTGATGGCTGGCTGATGGATTTATGGCAATTCTGGGATATTTTGTGAAATGACATTAGATGAAAATCAATTTTCGTCTGCAAAATCTATTATTGGCTCTTGGCCTCTAGGTCTCATTTTTCTATTTAGAGGGTTTTAAAAAGCAGTAGTAGGTTGCTGCCCCTAGCAACTGGAGAGAGGAAAATAAAGGTATACCTACACAGACAGTATCATCTCTGGATTTGCTCAGAGCAGGTAAGTTTGAATCTGCTCAGATTAACTTGGGCACAAGGTTATGCCCACATCCTTTATATCATATGGTCAAAGAAAGGAGTTTGCGTCTGCCTGTTCCGGTCGGCCATAGCGTGAGCGGGGCTCACAAATCACGCCTGCTGTCGTTGCGGTCCATGGCAAGGCACCCGGGGGAGTCTGTGGGAGCAAGCAGAGTCCAGTCGAGCTTGAACAGACCAAAGTGTGAGAGAGCTTGTGTAGACTAAAGTCTAAGAGAGGGTGTTTTGCACACAGGGAGTGGGATTTATGCTAGTGCTTTATTACATACACCTTTTACAAATATTTTTGTGGCTTCAGGCTCATTATAATTTCCTCTGAGCCATACTTGTCTCATGATGGTGAAGACGTAGGACTTGGGATGATGGAACCATTAACATATATAGATGAGAAGCATTATGTACTGCTTATGAGACTTATTTGAAGAGCAGTGTTCAGTAGGCACTGGTTCTAACTTAGTCTGGGTGACCACTGCCGCCAGCTCACAACCCGGTCCCGTGTTGCCTGTTGCTAAGGGCGTTTCTGAGCCCTTGATGGGTGACAACCATCCTGCTAAAAAGCGGTTTGTGGCACCAGCAAATCAGACTTCAGTCTCAGGTTGTGCAAATACTTTCCTACGTGAGTTGTGAGAAAACAATATTAAATATATAAAGTATATATAAAAAAAAGTATGTAACGAAAGATGTAGTAAACATAAAGACTTTTTTTCTGCGTAAAAGCTGAGAAGAGAGGATTTTCACGGGTATGTTATCGAACCTAGGCAGTGTTGTAAAATACGCATTTCTAGGCCTGACACTGACTTGCATTTTTGCATTTTATGCTAAACAGAATTTGAGTCTTCCAGCTTGAAGCTGCAAGCAGATTAGTGCAGTACTATGCAGTATTATGGGATGCCTACAGCTCTCAGCTGCAGACAATCACATGAGAGGCCCAACTACCGTGAGGACTGCGCAAGTCATTTATTGTAACCTTGGTAATGTGTTAATGATGATAATCTGCTTGCATCAGTAAGCTCTGGTCTTGTTTTGTTTAAGTAACCTTTCCCTCCGTGCAAAAGGAATGATTTCTTTTTTTTTAGATTCTTAGTTATCATCTCTGGTTTAAGCCCTTCTGTAGGTATTGAGGTCAACCATACCAGATTTTCCTGCAAGACTGAGGTTTAAAAGTAGTTGTTGCTCAAGACATGATAGTACAAAGACAGTCTGGAGTAAGATTATGTGCTAACTTTGCTTTCTAAGGATAAAGGACAGATCTTAAGCAAACTTAAGCTTCGAGCGTGTTTCCTTCATATACATTCCGTTTTCCCTTCCTGTAGCACATCGGTGACCAAATTCCCATTTTTGCACCACCCAAGGGAATTCTTGCCATCTATTAGATTTTGATAGAATGACAGAGACAGAGGTGGAGGAGCGACCTGGCTGATAGCCTTTGCATTAGCATCCAGGCATCTGCAGCCTTTTTTCAGGACTTGGTTTGATGTTGCTATGATGGCAGCTCCTGAGTTCTTGGTCTAGACTCACCCACAGGTGGGGGCTCAGTACCCTGTCAACTCTCCACGGCTGCTCGAGGCAGTAGAACCCAGTCATCTCCCTTTGTGCAATTTTTTGTTGCAGCAGACAAAATCATTTTCATGCATCCTGGCTCTGCTCTTTTCTAACTGAAAACTTCTTACGGACTTTCTTGGGGTGAATTGTTTCTCATCAGAGTGACTGTTTTCTGGGTAGCTTTTCTCCCCTTCACCAAGGTCTTGAATATTTCTTTTACTGACCCCTTTTCATGGATATGCAACGTTTCCCTTTTTTTGTAATACCAAAAACTAAAGGGCAAGAATTGTGTTAGGAGACGACAATTTGGGGAACGTATTCATGAAATGTTGGAGCACAAGAGGTTATTTCTATTAGAATGAGAAATTGGCACAGCAGTCAGATGTGCTGGATGTTATCTTGTGTAAATGTATTGGTTTTAATCTAAGAGAAAAGGACGTGAGATATAATTAAGTTTTGCTTTGGCAACTCAAAGCGCATGGTTCTTGGTAGAGAGCACAATAATTGATCAAGAGCTAACACTGAGATTTTGATCAGTCCAAGCAATCTCAGCATAGTCTTTGGCTTTGCTGAGGTACCGCTAAAATAATGGGCTAATTAACTTCATTTGACTCACCGGTATGTCGCATTCACAAACTGAAAAAGATATGAAAGGGCTATAAATAGTCCCTTGGCCTTTTCTGATTTCTTTGGGTATTTATATTACCTCACTTGACTTTCAAAAGAGTTCCTTTGTTGAACCTGCCAATCGTTGCCTGAGGAGGAGGATTCTTGCCTCGTCTGGCATGGTGTGACTGGCACTGAGCCCGACAGCACTAT
>NW_010540086.1:0-3068 GCF_000687285.1 Phaethon lepturus | reverse complement strand
AGGGAAAGAGATTGCTTTCTCTGTGTCCTGAGGCTTTCACTTTCTCTGTTATTTGAACTAATGCATTTCTTAAATCATACTTGTGTTGGCTCCCCTTCTTGCCTGCTTTATGTGATGTTAACGTGTCTGTGCTGAAGGCTCCTTCCTTTTTCCATAAGCCTCTAAGGGTTTGCTTTGGATCTTTTCTATACCACCCCTGTAGCCTAATCAACATTATGTCTTACAATATTCCAGCTCTAAAAACTTTTATGTAAAATAATACAAAACCAGCTACTTAATTTTCACTGGCTGTGGAGGACACTTAGAGCAGTTAGCTTCTCTAGGTGAGAATTAAGGTTTGTGAACGTCTCTCACAGTTTTGTTTCCTGAACAGCGGGAATGGTGGGAGTGGTGTGTTCCTCTGCTCAGAGACGCTTCCCTGTGCCCTTGCAGCCGGCTGTGTTCAGCTGCAGAATATATCAAGGCATTTTATGTAGACGAATGGTTACATGCTGGATCCAAGGAAAGAGAATGATTTGAAGTAAATGTCTGAACATATCCTTGGTTACCTAACGTCTTTAAAAATCTAAGGTCATGCATATCAAGCATGTTTTATAGATTTTTATAAATGGATCTGTCGATATCTGACAGGGGTCCTTCTGACATGGTTTATTGAAGAAGTCTTGGAAATGCATATTGGAATCAGTCTTGGCACTATTTCTTCCGTTATCAATGGCATTACAATGTGTCCACAGAAACGCTGAGAAATATTGTTGTGGTCATTATCATTTTATCAATAACGATTGCTTGGCTAATCACCCTGAGTGTTTCAATCCCAGTTTCTCTTCCACAAAAAAAGATGCTTACGATCCAGCAGGAAGGAAAGGGTCTGGAGGGCTTTACTCTTCATATGGACTTAGCACAATAATTTCCTGATTCACCAGTGAGGTCCTCCAGCAAAATAAAATGCTTCTAAAGCTGAGGGAAAAATCCAGGGTGTACACTGCAAGAATTCTTTTTGCTTATATTTTTGTGGCTTTGATCTTGCCAGGTTGGATCAGATCTCCGTATCTTTTGCCCAAAGAGCTTAAAATACAAATAGACAAGATAGAAGGACATACGTGGTCAAGACTCTCATTTAGCTTGAAGTAGGCTAAGTGTGATGGCATTGTCTGTTTTGGCAACCTTTCACCTGACACTGGCTTGCTCAGGAAAAGTTGGACCCCTGCCCATCTTGAGATTTAGATACCAAGAGGAGTTGCCTTTTCAAATTTCTGTGCTGTGTATGATCTGTGTAGCTGCGTGTGGTGTTTGTAAGTCAAGAACCTGAAGCCTATGACGTAAGCGGTAGGAATTCTCTTGTAAAGTGGCAGTCTGGCTGGGACATACCAAAGAATCTAAGACGCGTGTGTAATATTGGTGCCGAGTGCCCACTGAAATCCACTGATCTCGCCGCCGAACTCCCTTGGCCCCCTCTGGGAAATCCCAGCCTGCGTAACTGAACGGATGAATTAAAAGTCAACTGCTAGATGAGAGAGGAACATGCTTAATGCCTCACGTCATCGCCATCTTGTAATAAATAGCGGCTCAGGAGGTACAGCTGACCTCCAGAGTATCCAAAGTAAACTAAATACATTCAGAGGAGTCTCACCAGCATACGCACTTGTACCTTTGTGTGCGAAGGAGAAGCTGGATGTGTAAAACATTGTATGGCCGCGCTGGGTTGACCTGAATGGAGAAAGCCAGGGAGGTGGGGGTTTATCGTTGCACCGTTCCCTTCTTGAACATCTAACAGGAGCAAGAGGAAAGCGTCAAGCCAGGTTTCAGCTACTTCCGCAGTTGTGCTCAACGGACCTCTGAAGGTCAGGCCAGCTGAACAGGAGGTACCGGCATCGCCGCGGGTGGGGTGTGCCGCGAGCCTGAAAATGACTTATTGAAGGAACTACCTGGAGACAGAAAACTGTGTGAACTTTTGGTTTATGTGAAACAGTGATCATTTTTATCTCACGACAAATGTCAACGAGATTCTGTTGCAGAGGTATAGTCCTTACAAGTAATGGGCCTGACTTAAGTAACAAGTGAAAGGTAGTTAATGAGGAAATACTGTGCAGAGGATGCAAGTCCCTCAAAGGAGGATGAAAGGGAAATGAAGGCTTACGGTGAAATGAATGTGTCTTGCTCTTTCCAGACATAATGAAGAATCACAGCTTTACAAGCCAATCAAAATAGATGAAATGCTTTGCAGAGCCATCATCTTCCTCCTCCATTCTCTTTCCATCCCAGCAAACAGGTAGCGAGATGCTGCGAGGGAACGCCTGCTGCTTGCAACGATCTCCAGCAGCCCCTGGGGCCATTGGCAACTGCCTGAAATTACAGCGGGATGCTGCGAGTTCTGCGACACAACTGAATGGGCACATCTGGCCCGGGCTTAGGGGACCACGAGGACGGCTTAAAGCTTCTTCTCTTTCACCCCTCTCCAAGTTAAACACGTCCCGCAGCTCTTACTGGAGATTGCGGTCGTTACCTTTTCCTGTGTTTTTTCTGTCTTTAGAGTTCGTTGTGTAGTTTTGATAAAATTAAACAGCTGAAGCAGGGGCTTGTTAGGAGGAGGCTTTTTCTCATTTTTACTGACCTCCTCCTAACCTCACTGGTAGAATTTGAGAATCTTTTCCAAACTGATAGCTAAAACTCTCTCTAGTAATGGAAAAAACTCATTACCATGTTCCAGTGGTTTAGGTCTGAGCTCCTTCCAGCCCTGTATTTTGGCTTCTCTCTACTGCAGCAAGAAAACAAGTTGATGAAGAAAGTAGGACTGGCCGTCTTCTCCAGTTTCAAGGCTTTTTCTGTATACACTTGCATATTTCAACAGGTTGTTCCAGTATAAATATTTAAAGAAAAAGGACGGCGACCCCAAACTGGAGTGGGTAGCAGCTTCCAGAGCTGCTTCAGAGAACGCCTGTGTCAGGAAAGCTCTTGCCGGCGGCGGAGGGCACGGCGTGTTATCGGAAGCCAGAAGATAATTGCTAGGCAAAATCATAAGCCAGTCTGGCGCCCACGTCTGCCGTCCCGGTAGCCAGACGGTAGGAAAA
>NW_010540085.1:0-27738 GCF_000687285.1 Phaethon lepturus | reverse complement strand
CCCTCAGCGAGGTCTCAACGTGCTACCGCGGGCACCGCAAGGCGGACGGCTGTGCGGGTATGGCACCCGGCCAGGCCTCGTTAGCCCACGCAGTAGCTGGGTAAATGAGCCCCGGCGGAGCGCCGCGCTGACGAGCACCGCACGCCCTGAGCCGTCTTGCGTCGCTCAGCGGGGAGTCGCGCCGCTCCCCTCCGGACCGAGAAGGGCCTCCCGCTGTATTCACACCCCCCGTATTACTGCGGAGCCGTTAACTGCCCAAAGATAGACTTCTGCCGCGAACGCAGGCGCCCTCGCAGGGGTGTCATTCCCCTTCCTTACCTGGGTACGTGCTGATGGTGTTGATGTGCGTAGTTCGGATGACCCCTACTCGAGTCCCACGGTTGTTCTTCATGCACATACAGATACAGATGGCAATCCCGGCAATCACTCCCATTATAAATACTATACCGAAAACAATTCCAGCTATGGCTGTGCCTCTGCAAGGGGAATGGAAACATGCGGTCAGTCTCAGCCAAATAGTGCTTACAAAACAAAATTATTTTCTCAGGGGCGGCCCCAATTTGAGGAAAAAAGTGCATATTGATTACTCAAAATGCTGCAACTGTTGATCCATCATGGCATCTGAACAGAAGAAATGAAAGATCTCTGAGACCAAAATGAGAAACTCTTTCAAAGTCGCTTTTGCAATCGTGACAGATCGCTCTGCTGATTTACCGTCTATTAAATTCTCCCATACCAGGGCCTTCTGAATTTAACAACTTTTAAATATTACCAAGAATAATTTCTTCCCTTTCCCCTCATAACACAAGATTTTTTTTTCCCTAAAGGCATTAGTGTGATTTTCTTTTGAAAAGAAAGAGTAACTTATCCCCAGTAACACATTCCAGAAGCATCCCGAAGCGCCTGCATGCTGTGCTTCCACAGGAATGGTTTTGTCATTGTTTTATCCTATGTCAAAAAGTCCCTCCGCCGTGCTTCTGAGCCCAGAGATTAAGGAGAGCCTCCTCTTCTTGAGGATGAGCAGCAAGAAGCAAAGCAAATGCCCACTCTTTCACACATCTGCTGCTGCAGCCAGCATAAGTATTTGAGGCTTAAACGATTTCTTTTAAAATGGTCCAGAGGAAAGAATCTAGCTCAGCCTCTGAAGTAACGAATCAGACTTTCCTTGAAATTATATAGAGAAAGGAAGCCTTATTGCACTGACACATGGGAGAAAAAACCTCACCAAGAGGCACTGAGGACCTCCCAGTAATACTGAGGACAAAATCAGCCTTTCTGATGAACCCTAGTTCACTCATGTTTGTTGTCAGGCACAGGCAGCGAAGCATATGTTAGATGAAAGATGGTTATTTATAGCTTGCCCTTTTATGAAAAAAAACCCAACAAACCAACAAATAAAAAAAACCAACCCAAAAAAACCCAACCCAGTGACTTCCCAGAAATATTCTTATTCTGTCCATCTCTTCATCTTCCAGCAAAGATTTCACATAGCAACCTTGCTGGCAACTTTTTAACTGGACATTTTAATCAATCCAAATTGATAGTTTGTCAACAAGAATAAGCTCCACTAGGAATTATTGCAATGCAGGGAATAAAACAGGTACTCCAATACTACGAAGACAAATATTAAAAGGAGTCTAAAACATAGTTTGTCTTCCCCATAAAAGTGTTGGAATAAGTAGCAGGCCTGATTTTCAAAAGGCTTATCGACTTCTAAAAAAATGCTTATTGACTTCTAAAGTCAGCAAGAGTCAGGATGGACACAATACTTGAAAAATCAGACCTTCTATTTAGGAACTTAAATATAAATTTAAGAGCTTGTTTTTAGGCCCTAACTATTCAGGAACTTGGCCAAGATTTGCAGCACAATTACTGAATTATATAGCTTAAGTAAACAGAGACAATTTGCTGTCTTACTAAAATACACTGGCAGGGAGCTAAATTGCTCTCTGCTGTTAGGTAGCAATGAATGAAGAGTGTGCAGGGAGAGGAAAACTGTTAATGTTTTGCAGGATATATAAAGGCCTAATTTATGAGACCTTAACTCATGGCAGCAAGCACCTGGCTGTAAAACCAGCAGCTCAAAACACTGATGTGATTAAGTGCTTTGGTATTAACCACCATGAGTCACTGAGAAACAACCACACCCCCCTGCATCCCCAATAGCGTGCATCTAACAAAAAGATGATAGTCTGATGCTCTTGGAAGATGTGACCAAGAGACCTCCAGTTGTCCCATCCTGCTCTCTCTAGGAGCATCATCTCTACCTTGAGAGAAACTGCCGTAAGAGAAAAGAGTTTGATTCAGGAGGCACTTTAACACAATATTCTCTTCATTCCAGAAAGTTTTCTCATGATATCACAGTTAAAAAAAATCAGGCATAATGCGTAGTACTCCTATTATAAACAACCACGAATCGCTAGTGCTTTTGCTACGTCCACTTGGTGGATGAACCGCTGTGCCCTTCGCTGGGAGGTCTGCATGGCAGAGCGGCGGGGAACTCCCTTACGCTGAAATAATCCCTCTGCCAGCTGGAAGAAGCAGAACCAGCCACTGCTGCCCGCTGGCCTCAGGTCCTGCGCTGCGCTGCTGCTTTGTACGCGGTCCACCGCTGCCCAGCTCCTGCATCCCAGGTACGCTCTGCTTGGCTGATCTGCTCCAGCCCCAGAAACCACAGCAGCTCCCTGCGCTTCTCACCAGCCGCACCCTGCGGGAAACCCAGCCTCCACCCCACAGGCCGACGGAAGTGGGTGACACACCTAGCACCTGTGGCCTTCCCCGTGCTAAATCAGAAGTTTTGGGTGACAGAACTGAGATACGAGGACTCGCTTGCAGTCCTATAGTTTTTCCCAGCAACCCTCTGCTGGTGTTGGCTGACTGGCACGACCTTGCCCCTGCAAAGGATCAGTGGCAGGGCAAGACACAGCTGTAGAAAGCCCCTCTGTATCTCCCTGCATCTGAAATTCAAAAAGGGCTGAAATCCACTGGCAAAACTTCCAAGCTTGAAAAGGTCTCTCAGTCTAAACACAACTATACTGGAAAGCAAAACCCACTTCTGACAGGCTAGCAAACCCGAGTCAGTAAGCAAAATCAGGAATATCTGCTAAAGCATTCTTTTGCTGGTCCTCACCATAGCTCCTGCTGGTGTAGCCATGAACCAGAAGCAAAAACGGTCACCAAAGAAAATATCCACCAGCTTAGCTCTGCTGACAAAACTGGTAAGTACAAGTCTTGCTCACAGTTCTGAAACCAGGACAAAAAGCAGTTTAAATAGCTAGACCCACCACTGCTCATGGATTCAGGTTTTCACACCGCCGTGGTAAACTTAGACCACCTATGGAGGGTTACACAAAGAGAGTCTGAGATATGGAGCAAAAGATGTAGGTCACTTTTTTAAATCCGGTTACAGCCTGACTGAGTACCAGCAGGAAGGCGCTCGCTGGTCTTGGTGGGCTTCCCATCAGCCCCACTGCCACACGCGTGAAACTGCTCCAGGAATCGAGTGTTTGCGTTGAAAAGGATCCGCTTGAGAGGGCTTCAGGAGATGTGCTCTCCCAAATATCTGTAACAGAATATATATAACACTATACCACTCTCTGACGGTGAGTCAAGGCGTAAACCCATCCCGACTCAAGAGACCTGCAGCCCCGGCCTCACACAATGGCCCCCACTAAAACCAGGAGCACCCTGCCTCTAACCATCAGGCTGCACCTTCCTAGCACCAAATCCTGGCAGGACAATGGTTGTGCAGTAGCTGTTCTGGGCACACGGCACAGAAATAAATGCTTGTCCTTTTTGTGGCAAGTCTGTGGTATAATTAGAACGTATGAAGAAAAATAAGCACGTATTTTTTATAAAATGGCAAGGTTTCTCTTCATGCTATTTCTGAAAACGAATACCCTATAAATAAATACCCCTTATTTCATATGAAAAAATGCTTGCTTTTTCTCTCACTGATATTTTAGACTTCCGTATAGAGACACAGAGGGATACAGAGATTTTTCATGCTATCACCACTGTAGAGCTGTTCAAGGGAAACTGCCTCACAGAAAAGGGACGCTGTAAAGCAAAAGAAGGCTCAGAAACCACACGGCAGAGTCACATAGCGACTACGAAGTTTGAAATAAAGGGAAAACTTTGAAATGGAACAATTTGAAGGAAACCATAATGGAAAGTCCTTTACAGAAGCAAAGCCAACTAAGAGAAAAAGACTGCCACAGAAAAACAATGCACAGAAAAGTAAAGATGGAGAGGGGGCAAATAATTTTAAAGCAGTGGAAGTGTCAAGAGAAATTGTGAGGGTAAAAATCAGATATTCAAAGAAATGGTTTCCCACCGTATTTACAGCGTAACATTTCTGGCCCCACAGAGAGAGCCCTGTGCAGGGCATCAGGCCTTTAGCAGGGTGGTCCCAACGCCTTGGCAATGCTGGGGCCAGGCAGGGCTCTTGCCGCTCCCGCAGCTGGCATGGCTGAGGTGCCCGGGGCCAGAGAACCCGTCCCTCGGGGGAACCGGTAACTCGGGTGTTTTACACAAGTGGCAGAGGCGTCACCAGCGGCTGCTCCAGCCTGTGATGGTTAGGGTTGAGATGACTGCAGAAAAGGAGGGAGACAGAAGAGCAGCCCCAATCCTTCGGGTCTTAATGAGTGGGAATGGAGTTCATCTAGTGCCCCTTCCCCCCTCGGAAGGCTACTGATTTGGGATCTAGGCAAGCAAAGTGGATGCCAAATTTGCTCAAGACGAGTACCGCCTCCATGGTCATCTCCACTTTGGGGACAGTGGATCTCGGAGGCCTAAAAATCTTATGGCTCAAGAGGTTACTTTTTCCTGAAGGAAGACCGATTGCTAAATAGGCATCAGTTTTTAGATGCATTGCCAAAATTTGGGAGCCAGGTGTACATGCCCTGCACTGCAGTACGACAAAGACTTTGTAGTCCATTGGCCTCTGTTTTTCATTCTTGGGTTCTGCCCTAACTTCATACATGGTACGGCCTGGAGCATAAAACTTTGCCAGGGAGCCTGGTTTATCAGTACAAAATTGCAAAGAAAAGAAAAAAAACTTGCAGTCAGCTTTTGCAGAAAGCCCAATGTAAGGTAAAGTGTTTTAAGCCCACAGGCACCGAGACCGTCCCTCCCAGCGTCTGCCCCCTCTGCCGCTGCTTCCCACCCAGGGAACCCCAGCAAAGCGCATGTCCCCAAAACTCCCCGCATCACTGTGGCCGAGGGATGCTGCGCAACATGTCCCTCCTGCCTCCGAGGTGTCCCCAGCTTTGGGGCACGCACAGGTCTGGCTC
The DNA here is from genome assembly GCF_000687285.1 of Phaethon lepturus. NCBI lineage: Eukaryota > Metazoa > Chordata > Aves > Phaethontiformes > Phaethontidae > Phaethon > Phaethon lepturus. The sequence goes on along the minus strand of NW_010540085.1, from coordinate 22,444 downwards.
CAGTCATGGGTCAGGGCAAACCAGGCAAGGCACAGGGGGACAGATGCCCGCCAGCCCGGCCTCGCTGCACCGGAGACCTCCAACCACGTCCTTGCATTGCAGCGCTGCCCCAGCCTCCCCCGAAAAACCCTCCTGCTGAGGCTTGGGTTGCCCTCCTCCCCACACGTTTGTACCCACACCTGCACCTCCTCAGTGTGCCGGACAGCCCCGGCTGCTGGCGCCGTTCTCCTCCGAGGACAGTTCCCGTTTGCACGACCTCCCACGTCCCCACCTGGCAGCACCCCTCGCCCCTGCCTGCCTGGGAGGGAGTGGGTGCTGCCCAATGCTCTGCTCGCTGTCCCCGCGCCCCCGACTCTTCAGCTTTGGGTTGTGCGTCCCTCACGCCCCTGCCCTTTTTGCATTTGTCGTCCTTCACAAGCAGGTGGTTTCGCTTGATTCCTGTTTCCCTTCCTGTCCTGGGAACACCTTTAAAGGCTTTCTTAAACTGGAGAAGCCGCTAGGGTCAAGGAGCCAGAAACATGCCTCGGGAAGAGCATAGGAAAAGGGAGAAAACTTTCTTTCCTGGCTTCCTTCAATGCTTTGCAGTTCAGGCGGGTTGGTTTGTTTTTTAACCCCGGTGGATTTCTCCTCTGCAAACCTGCCCCGCCGCAACCGGAGCTCATGTAAATTGTAGCATCCACAGCCTCATGTGGCAAAGAGCTCCCCAGGTTAATTACGCACCTGAAGGACTGTCTCCTCTGGTCTATTCTGAACTGAATGCCTGGGAGTTTCACCCGAGCCCCTGAGGTCTCGGCTCGTCAGCTGCCAGCTACCCCTTGATTTTACAGACCTTTAGCATCATGCCCGGCAGACAACTCTTCCCCTTCCTGCAGGACCCCATCCTACTCAGCTGCTCTGCGTGCAGGGACTGTGTCACGCCTCCCCTCCTTGCACTTTTTCTCAGCCTTTTCTGTTGTTTCCCGAGAACTGCGGCAGAAGCACCTATGACACAGAGGCACAATAATGTTTGCTGTTTTCTTCTCTATTTTCTTCTTAAATAATCCACAGTATTAGATCTGTTTTCTTCTTGACTGTCAAACAGTCAGGAGCTAAGATTTTATGTCACTATTTACCGTAATACCAAGCCTCATTTCTGGGAGGTAATGTCAGCCCAGAGCCCATCAACTCCTGTGGGAGTTTGGGTTGTTTTTCCCTGTATGCATCACATAGCGTTTATGGGCCCTGGGTCTCCTGGCCGGACTCCTGTCCACTACTGGAGGACGCAGGCTACTGCTAGCACAGGTGAACTTAAGCCACCAGTTCTTCCAAAGCCCAGCTCATTCTGTAATACTGGATCAATTTAGAAATTCTTATTGCAGAAGTGACAGAGCTCTGCACCAGAGATGCATTTATATTGGCATAAAGGTCTTTTCATCCTGTAATAACTCACGTTAGCAATTTCACAGATATCTGACCGAGTACAGCAAGAAGTTGTTAGAAGCGTGTGAATATCAGTATTCCCACTCTGCCTTCGCTGTATTTCATTACCATATTAGTGCAAGAAAGATGTGCCATTCTCGGTCTTCACTTTGCTCAGCTGATCTCTTCCATCTCATCATCTTTCCTAATTTCCAGTACTTTTTTAGCTCTCCAATTAATTTATTGCCAGCTTTCTGTATCTATGATTTGCTGGCACTGCATCTCTAGCACAATATTAATAATAATGCATGCAATACATTTTGGAATACTACTGCTAATATTAATAAACACCCTTTAATTTTTTCTCCTTTTGGGCATTCAAAAAGAAGCTGATGAGGAATTTTTTAAAACTCGTTCTCTGAGATAAAATAAAATTAAAAAAAAATCAATAATCTTTGATCTTCTGATCCAGCCATTGACATTTTGAAAAATGTACTCTTTGGACTCTTCATCAGGCTTGATGTTACTTGGAGGGAGGGAGTGTTGGGCTATTTATTTCGTTTGGTTGGCAAACCCCGGTTCACTTGGACCGACAGCAGAAGTGCAGCAGGGTCGCCGCGCCATTTTCTCCTGCCTCCTCCAGAGCAGGCAGACCTGTTCTGGGAGGTTTGCCCCTCTATACAGTTGTTCCTTTACTTTCATAAGGACAAAATCACGAGTGACCCTCTAAGAGACTGGCTTTGCCATCCAGGGCATTTTGGCTTTACGGCTGGGGTACCTTGAGAACCCCATGGCGAAAGCTGATCGAGGAGCGACTCAATCAGCCAGGGTACCCCATGGCTAAGCCAGCAGCCTTCTTATCGCAGAGTTTTACAGCCCTGAACAGAGACACCAGGGTAGCGTGGACAGAAAAGCCATCCAACTTGGGACTCAGTTAAGTAGTGAGCTAGCTGCTGATTCTGGTTTTAAATTAAAGAATTAGTTTACAGAGCAGCAACTCAAATGGACTAGGCTTGTCTTTCAGTCTTTACTTTGCAAGTTGTACTTAGACAAAATTCCTACTAGTACTTCCTTTAAATACATGTTTTACCACAGGGAGGAAGGAGATGAGTGTCTGCTTCCGTAAACAAATCCCGCCTGCCTGTTAAAACTGGGTACAGACTGTACTTGGACGGTATTTCCCTTCTTTTGCTCCTACTCGGTTTGCATTTAAGGTGTGTTGTTAATGTTTAATTCCTTACAACCAGTTTCCTTTGTGCCGTTCCCTCTCTGCCTTGTTGTATTTGCAAGTTTATTAACTCAAGCACCAAAATATCCTGAGTAGCAGCTGTACAATCAAAATGGTAGCAGGTAATCATCCCAATTCCTGACCTCCCTCCTCCCAGCTCCCCGTAGACAGGTCATCACTTTGAGACAGCTTCATATTGTTAAGATACATAATCCTGCAAAGGGTTAAAGGATAGTACCTTCTGTCTTGCAGTATTGCCAGCGCCTGAGCAGTAGGGTACCTTCTACAGCTTGTTAAAAGGCTGCTGAGCCACCAAAGCGTAACTGTGGCACACTTGCAAAACCAGAGAAAAAATCATATAAACTTCAAACCAAAAGGATACGTAATTACAGCTTGTTCTGGTTTGGGCTATGGTCGGACACACTTTTCAGATAATTTGCCTTTTGAGAAATATGTAGACATTTTATGCTTACTTCCTTTATGCCAAACCATACGCTTTTCTCCCCAGCACGCTGCCAGAGGTGCTGCTTGGCCAGTAGTGCTGCAAAGTGCTTCAAATAAACAATCCTGGAAAGGCCAACGTAGCTGCTACAGTAAAGGGAGAGTAGAGAAAGCAGGCTTTTCCTCCAGCTGGTTCCCAAACTTCTTCCCCTGCCGGCGTACGAGGGGCCTGAGAGCCTCCTGCTGCCCTAGACAGAGGGGGTGGAGGGAGGGGTGGCATGGCTTCCACCCTGCTCAAGACCCAGCGCAGGGCTGTCTCGGCAATAGTTTTATGGACAGAGGGAACGATGCCTGCAATATTATAGCTGGGAGGTACATGCCACAATATAGCAAGCGCAATACTTAATACACAGTGGTGATATTAACTGATCACAGCTAAGCAAATACATTTTGATCAGTCCTAGCCTGTCCAGCGTTTTCATCAGACTCATATGTGCACACAGGCAGATGTTGGTTTTGAAACACTGAGTCTATCTGTCTGGCAGTTCAAAAATTTCAGATCATTGCCAGGATGTGAAAAAAACCTCAACAGTGCACATTTAAATTAAAACAAGAGATAAAAATGTTAGAAATACAGAAGTAATTGGGGGGAGGGGAAACTTTTTTTTTTGGTCCTTTTATGTATGTGAAGGAATTCTGATTAAGACATTGCAAGGTTTCCAGTTACCATTTTTCACCCCCATGCTCTCCCGCTGCTTTCTCTGTCCTTGTTTTGCAGCAGCTCCTCTCACCCCACCTTTCCCTCTCAGACATCCTGTGCTGCTCCCTGCAGTCACGACCTTCCCTCGCTCTGTAATGTGCTTCACATGCTTCCCTGGAAAGGAAACAGAAGCCATAATGCAATTTCCACTTTCCAAAACGTTCCTCATTGTGCTGACAAATCCAAGGCCCAACCTGACGTTGACTTAAATAGAAAATTACGGCACAATTGTACCTAATGTAGCCTTTGCTTTGATTTTGGCATTTTTATTCTTTTTATTCCTGCAGCTTGCATTGCTGGGTGACCCTGCCATTTAAAACACTTTCTGAATCAACATCAATGGAGAGGCTGAAATTGCTGCCCAGCTTCCAGCCCTTTGCGCATCAAAGCATGAGAGGCCAGGATGATATGGTGGGCTTCCAAGCAGACCACAAAGTTAGTAAACCCCAGTAACAGCTCACTTTTGGCAGCCAGGTTACTGGGTATAAACACTTAGAAGAATCCCAGGGATATTATCTTTCTGGTAATTCTTAACGTACTCTTCCTGACAGTGATTTTATGTGTACCAGCTTCTGCAAACACTTGACTTTGCATGCTCCATGAGCTCAGTGCAGGAAAATCCTGCAGCTCCCCTCCTGGGAAGCTCTTGCTGTGGGAGCCTGACTTACTACTCCAAACTCCTGGACCACTTGCCTGTCAGATCCTGAAATCTCTGAGTGATCGACAGTCAAACCTGCCTAATTTTACCCAGGCATGCATCTAGAGTGTATTTTCACCCAGCCTGAAGCCAAGCCTGTAAAGTCCTGTTTGCCAGAAAGGTTGGTGGTTCGGCACCTTTCAGCATGCCCGCTGCCTGCCTTGAGCCTGTAGCAAACCTCAAAGCCAGCCAGGCGCGATGTGATTTTGTTGTGCCAGGGCACACCCCGCACAGGGCTGTGTGCTGGCCAGTGAAACAAGTAAGCAGGAACTAAGGGAAAGGGTCAAAAGACAGGCTCTTAAACTTTGCGCCGTGAGGCAGAGGAGCGCCAAGGCAGGATGGGGGTGGCCCACAGATTAATTAATTTTAAAAGAGAAAGAATTGTAATGGTTGTAACTAAAAAGCACAGTTCCTCACAATTTCTAAGGCAATTGGCTAAACAGAGAAGTAAACACTAGACATGGAAACCGAAGGAGAGCTCTGCCACACTCCAGGATGCCTTCTGTTCCCTCTTGTCCTCCCTTCTTGCTGTCTGCCTTCATAGTTACACACCACTCTGCCCGTTCCAATCAACTTCTCAAGCAAAGTTGTGCACAGTGAAGGCTGGTCCTTACTGTATTTAATGTCCTCCACACAAGACTGTCTCCTTCTCAACAGCCTTGTGTGTGCCATCTAGCCATTACCCCGAGCACTGCGGCACGAGCTGTAGTCGCTGGCAGACCGATGAGCTAACCATCCTCTGCTGCCGCATTTCCTTTGGCTGAAACAAATAAACCCACGTAAGAGAATGAACAGGTTGTTGGCAGAAAATCCCCATAACATGACAACCACACCTTTTTATTGCAGTTTCTGAAAAATAACAACAAAAACAACAATAACAAAAAAATCAGTAGTAGCACTCTCCTCTGTGTTTCATTTGGGTGGCAGGGTGCAAGAAGATAGGCATCAAGGGTGACTTTCCTCAGCTCTTGAGAACCGAGACCTGATTCCTGGCCAAGGCATCCTCCAGGCTCTCCCACAAGCGCTCGCACAGGCACAGCAGGGACCAGGGCCGGGTGGCTCAGAAGGGCTGCGCGGGAAAAGACTTCCCCTGCCCGCTCCTGGCAGCCCCACAAACTCATGCCAAACTCAGCTGACCTGGCTGAAACTTGATGACTGAGTGAATCAAGGTAAAAACACGTTATCTCCCTGCCAGTTAAACCCCTTCCATGATTGTCTTTGAGAAGAAATGCCAGTGAATGTAACTCTAAGACAATGTTGTTATTTGGTTTGCTAATGAGAAACCTGTTTGTACTATGTAAACGTGGCTCTTCTAGGCTGCAATCCTGGACTTTCTGGGTTACCCTCAGGGGCTCCCAAAGAAGGCCATGGTTCAAGCATTCCGTCTCAAAATACTCAAATGGAGGCAAAAGCCCAAACTTGGTATCTTGCATTCAGTCTACGCTTCTTATAAAATTGCATGTTGCTGACTCAAGATCTCCTTCCCAATTATGGAAAAGCTGAGGCCAACAGAAACATTTTTTTCCTTCTTGGTGGTCAGCTCTGAAGACAAAAGTAACCTAGATGCCAGTCTGGTAGCTTATGTAAATTGCTAAGTAAGGCATATTTTTAATATTGAAAGATTTCTGCCTAGATGCAATGTAGTCCCTAAATAAACACTCGGTGAATCACTGCAAGGAAGTGCGCTATCAGCTCCCGACAGAGACAGCACAAGCCAAGTATGAGCTTTCAGAGGAATGAAGACCACAGTGCAGCGGGAGAAGCCACCAAGCAAATGCCACAGACCAGATATTACAAAATCAATTGCAGCTCTTTCTTGTGCGAACTGAACTGGAAAGGCATCAGAGAGGCCCTCATCCCTGAAACGCTCCCCCCTCATTCAGCCCATTTTCCAGGAGTCCATCATTCTCCCTCAAGGGGGATCACGGATCTTCCTCTGGCATCCTAGGATATATCCTCATCAGCTATTCAAAAGTTGCATGGGACCTCAGATCATCCAGAGTAACTCCTTTTCAAGAACACACCATTTCTTCATAAATTGCCTCTCTGTGTAGTAAGTACTGTCTTGGGAGAGATCAGCAGACACACGAACGCAGACATACCAGGAGAGCAAACCGTATTTATCCACAACATCACTGCAAAAGCATCCGAAGAAACAGGAGGCTGTGGCTCCCCACTGCACCTCCTGGAAAGACCAGCAATGCTCCTCCTCCTTTTAATGGCAGCAGCCTCTGGGATGCTGCTGGTGGAAGCTGTTTTGACACCAGCACCATCAGCGAGGGAGCCCTGGGACCCACTCGCTGAAGCGGTGTCAGGGTTGGTGCCGGTTACCTGGTGACTACAGCCATGACAAGGGAACAGCTGAGCTGGTGCAAAGCCGAGCCCCTTCCAGCTCCTGCAAAGCTGAATGCACGTGACATGCAATTCACGGTCCTTTCCTAAGGAATAATACTGTTTCATTTGTACTCTTTCATTGACATTGGTGACCAATAAATTACTGCCACAGCAGAAACTTACTCTTTTTTTTTTTTCCCTTCTTGGAGATTGAGGGAAGAAAAAGGAGAGAATTTTGCCTTTTTATGCAACAAAGAGGATGACTATAACCAAAAATCCTTTTTCACAACACCAGCAAAGTGAAAATAACAGAATAAGACAAAGCAATAAAATATCTCAAAATGAACAGATGCCTGCAAACAACACTACTTTATGCACCTGAAAAAAAGGTTTTTGACTTTTTCAGAAATCTGTTTCTCAGAACATAATCTGAATCCCCAAAATGCATTTACGATTTATTAAATTTCAACTCAGGTTGGAAGAATTTACTGCTTTCAGAATTCTGTCTGGTAGACAGACAAATGAAAAAAATGTAGGATTTTTTTGGATATTGAATAATCTGAAGTGGTTCCTGGAAGATCTGGGAGAAAAAGTCTGTATTAAGAGATTAAAAATGCAGTGTCATAAATTATTTGATTCCATTTTAAAAAGAAAATAATAAATTATGTCATTGCCTGAGTAACAGTGCAATAGCTTTTTAAAAAGGCAGTGCTAGCCAGCACTGTATATTTCGAGTCTAAATAAATCTATCTGGGCTTTGAATTATCCAGCATAGGGATTTTTCCCTCATATCTTCCAATGAAAAGAATAAGACACTGAGAGTTTAATTTTAGAAATTCTAGAGCAGACTGAAAGAAAAAAATGTTTTTCATCTTCTCTTTCCATCTCCTTTTTCTAATGTACTTTAATATTCAACTCTTACCCCTGTGAAAGCAATAAAAGAGCCTCTTCTGCATGAGATTTATAGCATCAATTGTATTTTTCTTTCTCATTCGCTCTTCTCAGGTGCTGTGTCAGAGCTTATAAGGACCACAAAGACCCACTGAGTCTTAAGCCAGTGGACATTCTGGCTGTAAATCACCATTTGCAAAAATCTACAATGAACTTAAAAGTACTTACATAAGTCTTTTGCAGGTTTTGAGCCTTATTATGTAGCATAAGCAAATTATGGTTTTAGTGGTTTGGAATACCCTCGTTAAGCATGCATGAAGTACCATTTGCAAATGTAATGAGTTAAGTGCTTGGGTATATGAATCACTTTATGTTTCTGGAGAAAAGGACTCTGAGTCAGAAAAATTAAAAAAAAAACCCAAAATTAAGCTGTAGTTACAAAAACATGCCATGGCTCTTTCAGGTTCTATAAAATGATGAAAGTTGCTTTATCTGAAGGCAGCTATGCTGAGGACGCAGAAGTCACCGCATGACAGAAACGTGTGCACACGCTACATTAAGTAACGTTGAGCTAGATTTGACCTCTTCCACCTCAGGAGCTGTTTGGGGGCTGGAGAAGAGCCAGTTACTGATGAATCAGCACTAACCTCTCTTGCAAGCGCATGAAGCCCCTGCTGATCTGCCGGCTCGGCCCGGAGGAAGGACAGGGAAACTGCACCGGGCAGCGAGGGAGAGCAGACCGAGGACCCAGTCCCTTTCTCCCCTTTCCCAGGAGATGGGACACTGCTTATCCCTGTAGAGCTGTGCAGAAGAGACACCCCTTTGCCCTGGTCCCTTCCTCATAGTTTTTTGGTGCCACTTTACCTTGCTTTTTACGCTACTTGAGATGTAGCAAATTAACTGCCTTGATTGCTTTCGGCACAAAGCCGAATGCCTTTTCCCCTCCCATGCAGGGAAGATGAGAAGTGCTCTCCCCGAGGGCCTCGCTTGCACACCTCAGAAATTAACTCAAACATATGCTTAGGTTTAAATATCACACTCCCAATGAAGTCAACAGACTCCATGTGCTTTGCTGAATAAAAGCCTAAATCCACTATCTCTCAGGCAATTAAAATATTATCCTTCCATTTTCGTTTTGCCTAAGGTAACAGCTTTGATGCTCGCTCGACTATTTGAAAAGAAACGCTCCGCTCCCTCCTCTCGGACACGCAAGGAAGCCTGGCAGAAGGCTCTCCCATGCTGTGATTATCACATTTGACAGTAGTTAAACACAACTGGGAACACCAAAGCGCAGCCAACCTTCAGGTGTCCTTTGCCATACTGCATGCTCTACTAAGTTCATGCTCTGTAGCAGGGCTGAGCATTCGTCATGGCTCTGTGAAACGACGACGGCATCCACAAGCCGGAAGGGCTCATATCCCTGCAAGTACCTCTGGCAGCAAAAATAGAGTAATAATGTAGCGGTGATCTGAGCTATTTTGACAGAACGATCTGTAAATGTAACATTTTGTGAAGTTTTCCTTTGAGGTTTTAAGTATTGTTATGTCATGACCTGTTACTAATCTAAACTTTACACCATTTTGCAACACTGAGAGGAAGGGACAGAATGCCATTATGTGGCTTGCAAAATACTTGACATCAAAAGCATCCACAACCATCAAATCACATTTTAATACAGTTTTCACTAAGATATATGCAGCATGTGGTCATTTTTTTTCCCCAGTGCCACAGTCCATTACAGTCACTTCAGACATACATGCAACTGTTGGAAAGAGCAGACAGGTCAGCTAACAGTGCAGTGAAGCAACACTGAAAAATGTTTCCCCAGGAAAACAGACGGAATTCTATCCCTTGGTGCAAGCAAACCATGTACCCCATCGATTAAACAAGAGTTACATTCTTGAATCAAGAAATGCACTTCAGCCTACAGAGTTAATTAATATACTGAACAGGAAAGCTGTGATACATGCATGCACATATACTCTGACACACAGCAGTTGCTCAAAACAACTCCAGTCTGGAAACAACCATCACTTAAGAAGGGATCAAAAAGGCTATTTCATAGTTCTACATCAGAATGGCGTACACAGAGTCAATTTAGAAATATATCACTAGAATTAATACACTTGTAGAGGAAGCTTGCAAAAGAAAGAGTTTTCAATGATCAGAAGAGTAGGGCTCTGAGCAGCTATCCAGAAGATGCAGCAGGGGTTAGATACTTGAGAGATGTGAATATCGTGCTTGGCACATTTATGAAAGCAATCACGTGATGGGTTGCCTGTGATAGCGGGAGCCCGGTTGCAGTGACCCAGGAATGCAACGCAAGCAAAAGTTCTGAATTCAAAGCTAAGCTGCAGTAGGTTTAAAAAAAATACGCAAAGACATCAAAAGGACTCGCACCTCTCTGAGTCAGTGCTAAGTCACCAAAGCCCTGGGAAAGCTCTGAGCTCAGAGATTGAGGGATCTAATTAGCATCCTGTATTCCAAACTTCTCCAAATTTTCAGTTCTTTTCTTTCTGAAACAGCTGCATGCATCAACTGTTCCCATACAAAACATAGCAACACTCTTGTATTAAGCAAACATTTAGTCCAGCACAGATTTTTATTTTATCCTGTCAGGACAAATGGAGGTGAGATAGTACCTTCGGACAGGTCTCATCATGGCATGGGAGTGGCATTCTTGGTCACCTGCCTGATGGTACCAGAAGCATGTCATGGACCAGCCAGTCTGAACTGCCAACTCAAACTAATTGCACTGTACAGCAAATTTTCTGAGGTACAAAGTAGAATTATGCTTCCCAACTCTGGGGAAGACAAGCAGTAAATTAAAGATGAACAGGGGGATGTGAAGCAAAAAGGCAGATGGCACAACAAGGCAAAGAAAGTAAAAAATGGGAATCTAAGAGAAACTACACTGAAGAACCAAAGAGACTAATAAAAGAAAGAATTAATTGGTCCTCTCTGTGCCGCTGAGGATGTCTCCTTGTGCCTTTCAAACTTCAAAGGCTAACTTGCACTCAGACAGGCTGAGTTGAATGCAAAGGTCCTGACTCAACAAAACACTTCATCACTTGGAGTTGAACATATGTTTAAATACTTTGTGGCACTGGGACTCCGACACTTAAGGGGAACGAGGAAAGCAGGAACAGAAAAGTAAGTGGCAGTATGTTGGACTTGGCAGAAGCAGCAGAGCACACTGCGTCTAATATGTGACATGAGCTGAAATGGAAGGAGGCTGGCAACAGAGTTAAGAAGTAACAGGGTTTTAAGTACCAACAGCCTAGATGAGATAATGGCCAAGAAGGTCTAATCCTGAAGTTGTGAAGCTAATGAGGCACACTGATTTCCCTGAAACGGATCAGAGTTTTACAAGCAGTGGTGTTCTACCTTTGGATTGCACCTTGCTTTTCAAACAACGCCTTGCTACTTCTCACCCTTCAAATGAAAAATGAACATTTCAACCAGACTGAAGGTTTGGGACAGGCACGTTTTAGGAACGGGTCAGCAATGGCACACACAGATGGTGGGAGTGAGCAAGGGTGAAGGCGATGCAAGGGCCCAAATTCTGGTTGCCTGACAAGAGAGCATCCAGAAGTATAAGAAATGCACCAGCAACCAGCGGCTGTTACCACCTACTCCCATCACAGAATGAGATCCTGTCATGGGAAGCCACTACGTTTTGGCCGTATGATGAAGATATACCCAGGCACAAATTGCAAAAAGGGCGATGGAGAATGACAACAGCAGTTGACTAAGGTGTCAGCTGCATTAATTGTGTGGCAATTATGTGTGGCTAGTGGCAAACTAGCCACTCTCATATTTGAGAAAATTTAATCGTTGCACAAAAGCAAAGCACTACCAGGAATGCTACAGAAAAGTTTTAAGACTTCAAAAAAAGGAGGAAAGCAAAACGTTACTGTGTGTAATGAAGAAACTAGAGAAAACAGGGAAAAATACGAAGGTGTTTTATCATACAGTTCTCATTTTCAGGCTTTTGCAACGGACAGCTTACACTCCGAGTGGCTTTTTTGCAGTTTCACTATTTCATCCTTCAGCTATGTATGTCTGCCTGAACAAAAAACGTGGCTTAACAATCAGGTAAATGCATTCTTATCTGCCTGTCTTTAATGCTACCCTCTTGTCTACAGCACTGAATAGAGGGTAAAGTCAATACAATCCCCATAAAGCAAGAGAATACAATGACCGATGCATATGACTTAATGGTGTAATTTAATGGATGTATTTCCTGCCATAAAAATGCACTTGTGCCTTTCTTATGACCTGCCAGCTTGTGAGTAATGAAGTATGTGATCTTCAAGTGACTTAATTATCGCAATGTTTCTGTAGTTTGGTTTTGCTTAGGAATTATTTAATAATCCTTTTTTCCACATTGTGTTTCTACCCTGTTTTATCATAGATAATTACAAAGAGAGAGAGTTACAGCTTCTTTTTTTCTGATCAAAGAACTCATGTGGATAAAGTAACATACATGCTTGCATGTTTTATAAGACCTTAATTTCAAACATCAGGATACCACTTGATTTTCAGCCTGAATGTCCTGCACTCACCAAGGATGACAAAGTTTCTAACAGGACTGCATCAATGACAAACCACCATTATTTTTAAGAAGCAATTTTCATTTTTGAAAGTGAATATAAGAATGTAAAATAATAAGTAGTCTCTCCGTATTCCCAACATGTAAGATATTTATTTCAGAACTACTGTTCAGTGCATGTCTCATAGTACAGTCACCAGAGTAAGATGTAAATACTGCAGCTGCCAAAGAAGTAGCATGAAGTAAGTATCCAAGGAATCATTTCAGTCCCACTGTGCTTTTGCTGTCCTTCATCAGCAACTTATCTTGAAAGGTGTTTCATCTATTTCAAAATGTTTTTACAACCCCCTCATTTCTTTAATGGGTTTGAGGATTATGAACAGACCCTCCCACCACAAGGGAATCAGATAATGCTCAGATAAACCCCTGTTTAGAGACTGAAGGTTGTGCTAGACCCATTACCAGATTACGAGTGGTCTGGAGACCCTGTTGGAAACACTAACTTTTGGGAAACAGAGCAACAGATAAATTAAATCCTTCCATTTCAAAACAGCAATTCAATAAAGTGCGTTTTTCCTATTTTTCCCCCCTCAAAAACAGGATTCAGGAGATTTAAGAGAAAAAGATTTTCACCACTAATGAGAGGCTTAGCTGAAAGCTCATGTAATTTAAACCACAGTGTTCCTTTCTTCTCATTTAATTGTCAAAGGGAACACCATGTTTTAATTTTGCCTTTCCCTCATTTACTAATTGCACAGAAAGCTGTTTCGTTTGGCTTATTTAGTTTCTTACAGAATTAAACTCTACAAAAACAAAATGTAAATCATGCTCAATCATTGACAGTTTAGACTACCAGTAGGCAGTTAGGTCTGATTTGAAGCAAGAGAAAGTTTACATGCATATTCGATGCAAGGGTCATGATCAAATACTCTGCTTTTCCTAGCCTAACAGCTGTGCTGGATTTTCAGAGATGCAGGCCAAGATACGGTTTCTGACTGCCTTTGACTGGAGTTTTGCACTGCGCTTCTGGTCCCACTACTCAACCTTCAGCCTCAGGTGACCAGGCCGTCTCAGGGAAAGCAGGGAGTGAGGAGAGAGAAGATCTCTTTCCCAGCTTCTTAAAGAGCCTCACCTGTTTTTAATTAATCGACACCATGCCTGTGTGACAATATTCACAATACAGAAAATAGTTTCTCCTTTCCAGAGGACAAAAGAGTTGTTTCAGATCCCCAGCTGGTGTGAGAGGATGTAGGTCTCTGAAAGCTGACAAATATTAATGTGAATATTCACCAGCTAAGGACCTAGCTCAGAGGGTTTTAGAGTAATTTCTCCTGAGTAGCATTCAAATTACTTATTTTATTTCCATACTGCACTTCCTCTGTGCAAAACTATGGTCAATGACAAAATAAACAGTTTCTCAAACTCCTGCAGCACTGTACCAAGCAGGCATCCACAGTGCAGCCCTCTGAGGAGCGCACGCTGGAGCAGGGGAGGAGTGTGATGAGAAAGGAGCCGCAGAGAGGAGCTGTTATGGACACACCACATCTCCCATTCCCCATCCTCCCTGTGCCACTCAGGATAGGGAGGTAGAGGAGCTGGGGATGAAGGAGTGAAGTTGAGTCTAGGATGAAGCCCGGGGCAGGTGGTGAGCTAAGGGGGGGGTGTTTTAGTTTTTGTCTTTGTTTCTCACCATCCAAGTCTATATTTAATTGGCAAAAAATGAAGTTCATTTTCCCCTGGTCAAGTCTGTTTTACCCACGACAGTAATTGATAAGTGATTTCTCTGTCCTTTTTTCGAACACAAGCTTTTTCATCTTATTTTCTTCTACCTGTCCTGTTGAAGAGTGGGAGTGAGAGAGTGGCTGGGTAGGCATCTGGCAGCCATCCAAGGCCAAACCAGCACAATCAGATAAATGGTATAGAGCCCTAAATCTAATTTTCTTCAATGATGCCAGCTCTCGGAGAGAGATGTTCCAAGACATCCAAGTACCCAGCACCTATGCCAGGAGGAGTCAGATTTTTAGGTGATTAGAAGGGAGGATCTATCTTAGAAACCCCCAGAACTGGCCCTTAGCTGCCCACTCCACCTCCTCCCCAGAGATTCCCATTGATGCTGCAGGGACCATTCAGGTTTCTGCTAATTACTTGCTCAACTGCCAAAAATTACAGCCTGATGTATTAAGAAAACACAAAACTGGAGCGAGTTTACCTTAACTGCATGAAGCTTGACTGCCATTTTAGGGCAGGGGACATACTTTTTCATTCAATGTCTGGGTTGGGGTTTTTTTTTGTTGTTGTTGTTGTTGTTTTGGTAATGTTAATGTGACCTCCAAATCAGGACAGTAGAAAGTTCTGCCTCTTCCAAAATTTTCTGCTTTGTGAGAGCAAATACAAAGCAATTCACTATAGAGATATCAGAACTGGCACAGACTGGCAAAGAATACATTATATTTAAAAATGTAACATGCAGGTGCTCAGAGGTTAAGCTCACCTATTCTGGTCTCAAGCTGACACGACATAAAATCAGAGGTAGAACAGCTTTTGTGAACTGAGCTGAGGGAGCAAACCATTCATTAAAATGTCATACTGAAAAACTGGAGATAAGTGACAATAGTTTAAATAGAAAGCAAAGATAGAATGACGGGCAAAAAAATTCCCTATTTAGCAGGCCAATATCTTTTAAAAGACTTGATAGTAGCTGGTTAACCATCATTTCCAGTAAAAAACCCAAAAATCTCCATGATTTAATGTGGAAAGAGAAAAATAAAGACAACCTCAATGCTACAAAAGAAAAGGAAACACATTCTCTGTCTTTAAGGCTAAACTCAGCAAACACTTGTGCATCATCTAAATTTATTAAGTTAGATCACACCTCTCACAAATACCTGTGTCCACCCTGTTAACCTTCCACAGAGAAACCTTTGGTGTTTTTTTTAGGATGTGTGCAGCATCCTGTTATGTGGAGCTGTAAAGAAATCAGTCAGAGCCAGAAGGGCAAAGCTGGGAAATGCAGCCAAGAAAATCATAGCCTAGAAGTTACGGTGGTGGCAGAAATTAGATTTGCTGCTGTCCTGGGGCTATTGGGGAGAAGTGGATGATATTTAGTCGTTTCCCACCCTACCAGTCTCCACTCCTGGGGACAGGATCTGAGTAAGTTTGACTGAAGCAATCAAATAAAATGGAGATGTCATGCTGGAAGGGATAGCATGGCTGGACAAACTAGAGGTCGCAGGCTGGATTTTGCCTCCAGTGCCTGTCTTTTCTTCACTATCTGAAAAGACAAATAGATTCTTTATACATTCACTCCTATGTAGCAGGTTTACTTTGCCAAGATAAACCCTAGAAATCTCATTTTTTAAGTTGTGGAAGTTTATGCTGGTGTCCTTAACTGGATTTTAAAAATCTTGTTTAGGACAGCAAATTAGCTTTATAAAAGCAGTCCTGTAAGGTAAGTAAACAACAATCTTGTTTTACGAAAGAAGAGGAGATACAAGAGGTTGAACTGCAGCAGTTCCTGAAAAAGAAGCCAGGATTTCCAATCCTCACACATTTCCAATCCTGCTGCTTCCCACAGGCATCCATCTGCCTATTGCAAAATGAAGCTTTATAATTTCCCAGGGTTTTACTGCACTGATGTGGAGATACTGAAAAGCAATGCTAGAGGCTTCCGCAACAGTCAGAGCACAAAGATCTGTACAGAAATGCAGAGTTTGATGCAGGCTGTAGGATCCCTTCCTTTCGCTTAGCATACACACTCAAAGGGTCTAACACATAAAGAACGTGCTCCAGAAACTGGTGCTGAGCTGAAGAGCCCTCCAGTGATCTAGTCTGACTCCAAGCTTGAATTTCCTTCACTATTCACAAGGAGTTCTCACCCAAGGAGGCTGGCAGTCATAAATGTATAGCGGTTTTTGCCTACCAGCAAATTTCCATGATCCATTAGTTTGTATCTGGGCTAAATATGAACTGAAGCTGGAAAAGTTACAGGTCAGGGCACCGATGTATAAGCAAGGCTGGCAATAAATGACGAAGTACAGCCCCAAAACGTAATGCAGGTAGTTTCAATCTCATCCAGGCATCTCTACTCAAAAACAGACGTTGGGTTTATTGGGTGCTTCTCCTGCTTCAGGGGATGTGGCAAACAGGACACTAACTAAAACACTAATCCTTGATGTGCTCAGTAGAGTCCTGCATTGAGGACTGCAGATAAGCTGAGTGTAGCCGTTTGAAACAGTAAACTTCAGGCATTTCCCCTCTTTTGTACAGTAACCATTAGACTTTTTCTCCCACTTTGACCAGAGGATGAATGGAATGAGTGAATCCAAGGCAAAGAGTTTTGTAGGTTTGCTGCTTGTGTATAAGGGGAGGAAAGGCCTCCAGCTTTCCTGAGGTCCAGGTAAATACACAGTACCTCTTTTACGTGGTACTAAATCATGGGACAAGAAGCTGGGTGGAATGAAGTCACTCCCCAGGAGAAAGACACAGGTCTTCTCACCTATCTGTTAACAAAAAGGAAAAAAATCTGATAGCGCATCCCATTCTTCATTGTGTTTTCCACTTCAGTGTGGCCATTTACATTGATGTGAAGTGATAGCAAAAAGTCTGCAAATTAGAAGGGTAGGAGTTTGCGCTCACTTTGCTCCTGTAAAAATTTGCAAGATGAAAAGCAGTGGAGGAGAGGAAAAAATTGAACCAGGCATTGACGGTAGAAGCGGTAGGAAAAAAGAGATTGTAACGGTTCCATGAAATCCTCTTGGCAGATTGTAGAAGAGCCTTTTAAGCACAACACTGAGACCTTGCTATGCTGGGATGCCATCATGCCCTATGGGCTATGCGTAGCCCTAAGCCCCTGTCAATCTCTGTGATACTCCTTCTTTCACGTAATTGGTGCTGTAGCAGAGGGTGAGTTATTTGACAAGCAACGTGCATTTCTCAGATCATCATTACATGCTCAGACCTTAAAAGCCAGGAGTGAAATGGTGGCACAAATGTAGTGCAGGAAGACACTACTCACTCCCCTAGGAATCTTAATGGCACTGCTGTGCACTTCTGAACCAGGCAGAAAAGTCAAGAAGGAATGTAATGAAATACAAGTGAGCTTTTGTAGAACAAGTATGATCAAAATCCCCACCAATGTGTTTCCCCCATTCCACTTTTCAGTTCTTTTAATCTTTGTGTCAACTTCCCCATGTTTCAAATAAACCACGAACTATTAATGCATTTTCTTTCATTTTAGGAACCAGGCAGGCTCTTGGCTCAGGACTTGGTGATTGGAAACAGTTTTTCTCCCTCAGCATTGAGTCCGCACGAACATAAATGCTTTGGAAGCCATGATGGCATTGGCAACGTAATTTTTTCAATGGTATCTATGCAGTGTAAATTCAACCTTTTTTGAAATTCATTGCCTGCCGGGCAATACTATTCATGCATAATACATATCTTGGAGTTGGACACAAGATTACTGACATTATATTACTCTCCATTTCCTTTGTCGTGGAAGCTCTGCATTCCTGGCAAACAGAAAAAAAATAACTTATATCTCTCATAAAGAAAGACCTCTCAACTATGTTTTTATTTACCATTTCTGAGCACTGACTCAAAGTTTGGCATCAGTGTAAGAGTTACTCCTGTTACTCCTTTTCATAAAGTTTTGAATTTGCCTGCATTGTTCATATGACATTAAGACAGAGAATGCTTTACAGCAAACACAATCACAGTACAACTAACAGCATGCGTTATAAAGAAGGTACATATCTGTCATTCTTGGGGTAATTCTAGCTGTAACAAAATAAAAAATGAAGCAGCTCTGAGGTAAGCTTGTAATTTTCCTCTGAAAGCCATAAGTCTACATTGTGCTAATATTCTTCACGCTTTTATAAGGCAACACAGTGTCATTTCTGAGCTTTCCTTTGTCATCTTTTTGAACCTAAGCTTCTCATTAACCACCTTGAAAATAAGTCTTTCTTCCCAGGAAGAACTGTGTTGCATGCATGAGGTAAGGGCAGTGCATCGTGGACACAACAGGGCTGCAGATATTCAGGAAAAACAACTTCAAACCATGCCAGGCTAACTGTCTCTGTGTCAATAGTATAATGCCTGCTCATGAGGTTTGCAGACTATGGAAGTTTTGGCCTTAATGCGTGCAGTTCTTACCTCTGGGCACAGATATCAAAGTGTTCGCAATGGAAATCCTCCTGGTTATGGGAAGTCCCAGGACTCAGCATCAGGTCTGCACTAAGTTGGCCCATTCCTTCCCCTCATCTCTATGAGCATGACAGAAGAATGGCCAAAGATGGCTTTGACAGATCAGAGAATCACAGAATCCTAGAACAGTTTGGGTTGGAAGGGACCTTTAAAGGCCATCTAGTCCAACGCCCCTGCATTGAGCAAGGACATCTTCAACTAGACCAGGTTGCTCAGAGCCCTGTCCAACCTGACCTTGAATGTTGCCAGGGATGGGGCACCTACCACCTCTCTGGGCCACCTGTCCCAGGGTTTCACCACTCTCACTGTAAAAAATTCATTCCTTATATCTAGGCTCCATCTACCCTCTTTTAAAATCATTCAAATAATTTCTAGGGGCTAGCAGTGCGTCAAATGTAAAAGAAATTTAGCCTTTGAGATAATTAAAGACAGCCTGTAACCATGTTCTTCTAAGTTGTCCCACTGGCCACTTGGGAGTATGACTATTCACCTGATCAAAGTTATTTTTAAGGTGTTTCCAGGAAGGTGTTTTTGAGGAAGGCAGTATGACTTAAATTCTTGGGTTTGTACTAGATAATAGTACAGTGAGCATGATAAATACGCAGAATTAAATTGTGGAGCAGAAGTCAAGCTGGCAACAGCGGCTGACACAGACCTACCAAACATTCAAGCCTCTGACCCAGATGTTTCAGGTTCTCCCCCATTGGTGATCACATCCAACTCAATATTTCTTTCAAAGATTATATGGAACACAATGATAGTACAAGGAGTACAATGACAACATTTGTACTAGCAAATTATGCAAAATATCACATGACAATTGCTTGGCAGTTTCAAAATAAGGAAATCGAGCTAAGAAGTCTTTTAGGGTAGCCTTCCATTAGCAACAATACTTCCAATGATGGAGGGAAGTATTTGGTTTTCCTATCTCACCATTGTGATTCGTTAAACAAAGTAATTGTCAAAATCCACTCTGCTTTCGCTTCAGAATCTCAAATGACAGGGCTCAAAGATTTCCTTGTTGCTTTAAGTTCTCCTTTCCTTCACTACACTTCCTTCCTCCTGGTTTATATCCCTGTGCATAGGTGTTTGCCCAGTTAAAGCCTAAGACAGAAAGTTGATATAGCTATTTCACAGGAGCTTCTCGGTGAGGGCAACCTTGGGCCTGTGTATCACAGCTGTGAAGGGCTGTGTCTGCACCAGAGCAGCAGCACGAAAGGCGAGTTTGCAGGCAGCAGCAGTGCTGCATGCCTTGGAAGCTCCTGTGCTCAGTTTTGTGAGGGTCCCGGGGTAGCGGTGTTAAACAGCACAGGAAGGCAGTCAGCATCTGAAAGCATCTGTTCCCGTATGGGGATGGGCTGCAATAAAAGCCACTGCTGACTGAGGCGCCTGCCACCTCTGCAACGCCTCTGAAAACGCAGTTTCACGCGGGGAGCCTCTGGAGCTGTTTCAGAAAGTGACTCAGTTTTTCAAGGCTTGGGGAGGCTGCAGATGGGAGGGCTGGCAGGGTGCACTGGGCGTCACCGGAGATGCCTGGCTCTGTGGGCATCAGGGGCCCAGGAGAGCAGGCAGCGCCTCGTGTCCTGCTGCAATTGATGTCTACAACACCCTTCCCCTGTCTGCTGCCGGGCATCTGTGCCCCTGCTGACTCCATGTGGAAGCAGGATGAGGGCTCAAGCCTCCGGAGTCCTCTTCCCTGCAGGGAAGAGGGTGTTGGCCCAAAGAGGCATTCTGAGTTGGAACAGGCTGCCCAGGGAAGTGGTGGAGTCACCATCACTGGAGGTGTTCAAAAAAGGCATAGACGTGGCACTTGGGGACATGGTTTTGTGGGCACGGTGGTGTTGGGTTGACAGTTGGACTTGATGATCTTAGAGGTCCTTTGCAACCTTAATGATTCTGTGATTCTGTGAAAGCGAGCGCTGCTACTGCCCAGCCAGTAGCCCCCAGTCATGTTACCCGAGCTGCGGCTCTGCCC
Source organism: Phaethon lepturus (assembly GCF_000687285.1). Taxonomy (NCBI): domain Eukaryota; kingdom Metazoa; phylum Chordata; class Aves; order Phaethontiformes; family Phaethontidae; genus Phaethon; species Phaethon lepturus. Next base: position 1,961 of record NW_010540085.1, on the reverse strand, counting down.
TTGGCTGCGGGGAGCAAACTCTTCAAAGGAAAACAGTCAAGTGCAATGGGCGTGGGGAGAAGGCTGGCCATGCAACCCTGAGCAACAGCTTGCATCAGTGCAGAGTGAACACACAGTTGTAGCTATCTGGCACAGTTATGTTTTCTTCTCTCTTTGTCAGGACCTAAACAACCTGCCTTGGGGAGCAAGGATGCAGGAAAACAGTGGAGAAGATGGGAGACCCAGACAGTCTGCAGGAAGACATAAACATGATTGCCAGAAGAGGAGAAAAGAACTTCTCCTACATGCAGAAGTTATTTTCCATTCTATACAGAAGTAAATTTAGTCTTGTATCAGAAATCATTTTAAATACCCGCCTACCATTTTGGCAAAAGTGACTTTTCCTTCTGAGCAGCCTTTCAGGATTATTGTCACCCTGCTGGTTTCTGCATTTGGCCAAGCTGATCTCCTGCCAAGACCTGGTGCCGAGCTCCCCGCGCCTCTGATCCTCACATGACCTCTACCACTCTTGCCTCTCATCTCAGGATCAGGAGGGTGGCCTGGACAGTCAGCCCTGGGAGAAGCCGATCCCTAAATGCACCGGCCAAAGGGAGCCATGCCACTGCCAAGAAGGGCCAGCAATAAATTACACTCCATCGCCTCTCACATGTAACTGTTTAAAGTCTCCAGAGGAAGAAAAAACCTTTCCTTCCTGCCATGTCCAGTAGGACGCTTTTTACTGCCGACCCAGGCTGAAATAAAACACCAGGACCTATGCCAGTGCATCCAGAAGTAGAAGCAGATGCAAACCACACTCTGTTCTTCCAGGGATAAAATGACACAAACTCCACAAATTCAAGACTAGAATTTTCCATTTAAAATTTATGCCAGGATTTGTAAACCTGATACAACCTCAGGATTTTTACCGTTCCGATTCATAAATCAGTGATTTCCATCCCAAGGGTAAAGAAAGGATTTATATTTGAAAGCATATTTAGGATTTATTGGCAGGATTTGTACTGTAAAGGCATGGAAGGATTTGTGAATCTAATTTCTACTTACAAAAGCTTTTGAGGATTTTTGTGTGGTAAATCCAATTAACGTAATTTTAATGTCATGATTAAAAATCAGGCAACCCTGCCCCCCAAATTTTGAACTATGTCACATCCTCATCAGCAAGAGCCACTGGAATAGGAAAGGTGCCCTGCCATTGAGCAAGGTTGTCTGGAAAAGCCTCAGCTGCCTACCATGGAGACAGGGGAGACAAGGAGCATGGCTTCCAGCCAGATGGGTGCTGGAGAAGAAGAAACACTGATAGCACGGAGGTCTTCAACTTTTTTCTCAGCACCTTCTTTGCTTGCTCATCACCACCTCTCCTGAGCCACAGCAGGGAAACAGCCGGGGCTCTTAGCCCCAGAGAGGCTGACGGGAGACCACCTCCTCCTTCGGACCCAGCTGTGTCCCCTCACTCAGCTCATCCAGGGCCACGGATATAAGGGAAGGAGAGGATCTGGTTGGGTGATCAACCCACAGTTTGGGACAGCTGTCTGTGGAACATGGCTGCTGATCTGCAAGCTGATGAACCCGATACCTCATGACACTTTGACTCTGATGGACTTCTCTTCTCTGTCTATCCCTGTCTGGGCCAGGGCACCCCCAAACATGCAGAGTGGTGGCTCAACTCACAGCGGTCACAGTCTCCAAGCCAGAGAGGCTCGTGCTTCAGTGAAGACACTACCATCAAGCTTATTGCGACCTGAGAGGCCAAGATCCAGACACCGCTAATCCTTGAAACCCCAGCCTTCCCAAGCTGGAGAAGGTATACTGCGTCAGCTCTTCAGGGTTTATTTTGCAGACCTAATTTAGGTCTACACAAATTTAGACCCTAAATAGATTTAGGTTTTGAAACGCTACTGGACTGAGGTGCCCAGGAGCTGGTGGGGGGCTGCCGGGGGGCCCCTGTGAGGAGAGGCCGGGGCTGC
>NW_010540084.1:58700-65359 GCF_000687285.1 Phaethon lepturus | reverse complement strand
TGCTCTCGGCCGTGCCTCTCCGCAGCCCCTCGCTCCTCTGCACGCCACGGCTATGTTAAATAAATAAATGGAGAGCCACGGCCCCTTGCCTAGCTTCTCCCAAGGAGCCCGAAGGAGAGCTTGTCTGACAAAGCGAGGCAGGATTTCTCCCTAAGGGGGGCCGTTGCTGTGCGTAACCTCTAAACGCGCAAAGCTTTTAGTGTCAGGCAGGCTTCATTAGGGGAAATCGATGGTGAAACTCGGCTGTGTCATAACGACGGAGCCTGTCAGCCCAGTTCCAACGAGCATCGCTCCGGAGCTGCTGTGCACGTGTGTCCTTCGCGGCCGCCGAGTCCCACTTGGCACTTGGTGCCGGAGCAAAGTCCAGCCTCGACAACACTGCAAATACCCTCCCTTGGAGCAGAAGGCACGGTCTGTGTGTGCGCAGGCCCAGGTGGAACGTGCTCTGGCCCTCCTGGAGGAGGAGGAGGGAGTTTGAGAGGGTCGTGGGGGAGCTGCGTGGTGCGAGGGTACCGCTGGCCAAGGAGGACGGGGTGGATGGATCCTTCCTGCTACCTGCAGCAGGGTGGGAAAGAGGTTATGAAATAAAAACTGCGATGTAAAAAGTAGTTTTGGTGAAAGCTTAATGCCCTGTTTAAATGTGACACCTACTATGCTGCTACTGCTGCTGTTTCACTGCCATTACCAGGTTCCTAAAATTTCTAATTTAGAGGGAAAGAAGGAACACAGACTGGGCTTTGGGGGCAGTGCTTATTCTCTGTAGGAAGCCTGTGCTCTTGCTGTCCCCGTGGCAGGGCTTGGCCAGCAACTCACCCTTCAGCCCCTCTGCGCAGCCGAGGGGAGCATTTGGACTTCTACCCCCTGCCACCCTTCCCTCTGCCCGCAGGAGGAAGCGGGGGAAGCTTGGGTGCCCTGGCAGTGAAGGCGACAGCATTGCGATGCGCTCAGACCGCTCCTCCAGCTCCTCTCCGCTGGGGGACGCTGCCAGGGACGCAAATTTTTGGAGCAAACTGAAAGAAGAAAGATGCTCTTGTGCTTACTACCATCCTCCTCCTCACTACCCGTTGCTGTAGAGGAAAGCATCCTCTCTCCTTTCAGAAACATCTCAATGCAAATCGCATCCAGCATTGAGTGGCCTCTACTGTACCCAGGTCTAACGAAGCTGATTTTTTTTTTTTTTCCCCCTTGCCTTCAGTGCGACTTGGGGGATAATTCCGTAACGCTTCCCTACAGCAGCCGCTAAATGCGATCCGGTGCGCGCCTCTTCTGCGCGCTGCCTTTGCGGAGGCAGTCGCGTCTTGCCTCGGCGCTTCTGCTTTGTGGGCTTTGTTTCCTTATGCCTCCCGTCGCACCGCAGCCGCGGCCAGACGCGGCAGGCGGGTGTTTCCCGAAGCACCAACCCTGCAGTGACAAGTTTATAATCAAAAGCAAAGGAGCGGCGGGCGAGCGGCGCAGATAAGAGGCGGGAGGTAAGGAGAGCGAGGCTTTAGGGATAAGACGGTCGGAGCTAGAGCACAGTTTCAAAGTAATTGGATACGCTAACGTCTGAGTTTTGCGCAGGAATGTACATCTGTTTCTGAACTGTTACCAGCTGATGTGCCCGCTCTTCCTTTCTGCTTCCGCAGTCATAAACCCTCAGAGCGGCAGACACGAGCAAAGGAGAGGTTGACCCGGGGACGGTGAGCCCAGTTGCTTGCTGATCCTGCCCATAAATGCAGTCAAGGTCAAGGCGTGCTTTTGGTCTGCGAAGGCGTTGCTGGGGCAGCTTGGGGTGCTGACGCCTGCCCCGTGAGGAGCAAGGTGGTGGCTTCTGCCCGTGCGTGGCTTAATGGCTCCATCTGGCTTCCTCAGCTTTCTGCTTGAGCAGGTGGGAAATGTAGGTCTTTTTATGGGAGGCTTCATAGGAGAACTGCAGAAAAGAGAGAAGGACTTGAAGATTTTTTCCAGTCAGACATCTCCTTCTCCTGAGAAAGCCCTGGAGGCCCTTTGTCCGTCTGCTTCATGAAGGTGGTAGCTCCATCCAAGCTTTGACCAAGCCAGGTGTGAATCGCAAGGGCCATTTTTCCAGAGATGGCTTTATTTGCTGTGTACAGTGCCAGGACAAACTGTCTACAGTGCAATAATGATAAATGCAAATCTTAAATGACTTTCAAAAAATATCGTAGTGAGTGAGATTATGAAAATGCACGGTAATTCACGGGTTTTCTGAGGCCCAGATTCTGTGATGTGCTGGTGGATGTCTTGGAGAAGAGAGGTGCATTTGAGTCTCCCTAACTTCTGTGGGAGTTAAACAGGTGTTTAAAGTAACATATATGCTAAATACAGGCTTGAATTTTTGATCTGAACCCCATCTGAAGTAAGAAGAGTGCGCCGCGGTGGCTTCAACAGGTTTTGAATCAGGGTCTCAAGAATTGAGCTGCTCCCATCTCCTGGTTGTTCAAGCTCCTTGTCAGTAGGACAAGGATAATGTAGAACCGTGTCTGGTCTACCTTGAACGCTGGGTGCAGTGTTTCAAGTCTGATTGTTGATTGCTGGCAAGATTAGAAATCTGCATAATTTCTCATGTTGGTAGAGTTGGGAAGATAGCGTGTGTCCTGCTGTAGGAAGAAACCAAAAGGCAGTGACATTGCAATTGTGGATTCTATTTTTAATGATAGTGCAAAGCAAAAAGAAGAACTAGCATTTGGGGGAGTAAAAACTAGAAGGTATCATGATTCCAAAAATAACATTTCTATTTTAGATCATTTACCCGAGGCCACCACTAATTGCAGATGGGAGTGGAATGTCTCTTTGGGAATCCACAGGGAAGTTAGATTTTTTTTTTTTTCCCTCTTTCTGGAAGGTGAAATATTAATTGCGGCTGCAGCAGTAGTAAATGTAGTTTAAAACCTGGGCTAGGAAAAACAGAAATACTGTTTCATGAACTGAAAAATCAAAGCATGTGAAGTATTTTGTTCTCCTTGCCTTTTCTTCCCCCATCTCCAGCCACGTTAAGCTGGGCAGGAAGGGCTTTCCACCAGTGCCAAGGAGAATTCAAAACCAGTCTGTTCCAACAGCATTTAGGCACTGTTTGGAAGGGTCACTTCCCTTTTTGGACAGCAACACACACTTCAAGGCAGGTATATTCAAAACAACATCAGGTTTGGCTTCCAGTTTTTAGCATTGCTTGACAGCTGCTCCATCTCCAGAAGATGGAAGACTGCTTCCACTGAGGAGCCAGGCCTTGCTACTGAGAGAAGACTTTGGTTGACTTTAGCAGTGCAAGTGCAGTCTGTGGTCTGGGAAGGATTTGGCCAGGCTGATGCTAGTGAGACTGACCTCATCTCCGTGCCAGCCATGGAGAGAGGGACTGTCCTTTCTGGGTCCCCATGATGGCTCCTCTCCCTGTGGATTACAAAACAGGTCTGCAGAAGTTGATTGGCTCAGGTCAGTGCTTTGCTGTTGTCTTTGATCTGCAAAGCCCCAGAAACAATGTAAGGGGAGGCACTGATCCCATGAAGCAGATTTAAGGCTTGTAACTCATTTGTCTTAGCTGCCTTCCACAGCCCCCTCTGAAGGTGTCAGCAGGATCCCAGGCTGAAAGCTGTTCCTGCTGGGCACAGGTTGCCTTTGCAAACACCATGCTCCTTTGTCCATCTCCTGTTTTGGATCCAACTGCTGACTATCGTGGTGTTTTCTTGAGCAGAGTAGTCTGTGGCACAATTACTCTTTTTACACATCTTGAAGCCCATAGTTACTCTGGATTCACATGGCTGGAAAGCCCACCAAGAATAAGTCCAAAGCGTTGTTGCTTGTATTCCTACATTTCATTATTTTTGAGGATTTACCAGGATCCTAGAGTTAAATCAGCCTTGCAGTTAACTCTTTTGTCAGGTGAAAAGATAGCAACAAGGTACTGAAAAGCAAAGCCCTGGGCAATTACACTCTTATTGAAATAAATGGTTTTCCCCACGGGTCCACGTAATCTTTCTCAAAGCATGTTACAAATCAACTTTCCCCATTTCCCTCAAATTAAATCACTTTGAAGGCTGTGTCAGGTGGACACGTGGCACTGGTGACATGTCTCCTTGTTGCTGGCCAGAGAAGTGCCTCCTAACTGTACGGATGCAACCTGAAAAGTTGCATGATGTGTGCAAAGGCAGATCCAGAAGCAGCTTTGTTTGCCGGCGTGTATCACTCGATAGATACGCGCACAGAGAGGAGGGATTCATTGCCCCGAGCCTTAGCCAACTAAGTTTTAACTATTGAGGCTACCTCTAGAATTTAACCACCAAGGTACAGCATCTTGCATTTCAGATGTTGGGTAGAGAGGAAGCCAAGACGATGACGTTGGACACAGATAGCTGTAAGATAGCTCTGCCAGGGGAAGGCAAACCCCTCCTGGGAACTGGGTGCATGTGCTGGCAGTCCCAGCACAGCCCCAGGAGGTTTATTGGAATTGTCAGAATTTGGAAAAATCACGATTTTGAATGCCAGGGCAAAACAACTGGAAACTTCAAGCTTTCTGAAGTGAGAGAACCCACATTTTCAAGGCAAAGTGGATGGGGTCAGTTAAAATAAACTATTTGTAGTTTCTTTGGCCACCTCTGAACTTTACCTTGGCTTTGGCTGATACCTGAGCTACTCATAGTTTGCAAACCCTGGAGCCCTCCCTTGCCCAGATGAAAACAGGCAACATCCGTCCTCATTTCTCATCCCACAGCACTATAATTCTCCAGTCATTTCTTCCAGGGTTTAAGCCATACTTGAGGCCGTGTATTATGTTGCACATATCTTCTGGTTAAGGGAGACTGCACAGCTCATTAGCAGCACTTGTTGATGGGCTGGATGGGTTGCTGCTGAGTGACAGGTCATTCATCACAGTTCCCGATGGTGTAAAGTCCTGCCTTTGAAGTGTTCCCTCTACCCATCAGCCTGGCAGTGGGATCCTAGAGATGGGACTTTGTTTTCCTGTACCAGAAAAGAAGAGCTCTATTGGTTGGGTCATCGCCACTGCTGGGCCAATTCAAGAAATTGGGCTAAATCTTGCCTAATATTCGCTCACTTAAAACAGAGACCTAAACCTTCTGCCTCAAAGGCTGTGGAGCTAGTTATGAGCCAAATTGCAGACATTCTCCCATACCTTGATGGAAAAAACAAATGCCTATCATTTGTTTTCCCTTTCTTGGAAACACTGCTCAAAAATCATAGCCACTCTTCCTTTCTTATCCATCTTTCTTAACCACATTTGAACCTTTTACATTCTTTCTCAACAGTGCTTCTCCATGGTCTCTGTCTGCCTTTAGACATTACTGATGTTCCCACAGCAGCAGGACAAAATACGGCATTCCCAGCCTGCTTATTGCTTTTTGTTTGAAGAATATGGGACTAACCTCCAACCCCAGGAGAGCTGTGGCTCACACTCTGTGAAGGCTGATGGTGCTGTTTAACATCTGCGGTTTAGTGTCTTTGCAGGAGGGTAGGACGTGGTGGTGATTCCTTGGATATCAACCAAGAAGTAAAGTGAGCTGGTTTAGGTCCTTTGTGTCTTGCTTTTATGTATTTAAATGGCCTAGAAGAGGGAAGGGATATTGCCTTGGAGAACCCTCTGGGTGACTGGTGAACTTCTTGCTAAGCAGATAAAGAAAAACCTGATAGAATTAGTTATTGAGGGAAAAATGTTTGCTTTTTAAATGTTTTGTGAAATGTGCCGGTGTTCCTAGAAAAATATGATTTATTTTGGAAAACAAGGCACCCTAGCTCTGACCACTTTACCTCTGCATGTTGCAGTTTAAGTTTACTTGTGTGTCCAAGTACTTTAGCTGCCTGTTGCCCCTGCGCTGGACATCCCTGATAGACCATGGCAGCCGAGCAGGAGGGAGCTGGCCATGTCCCAGGTTGCCTGGCCACGAGGGGAGTGGATGCAGAAAGCCATTGCCTCACTTTGAATTTTGCTGCATCAATGGGCTGGTACCTCCTGATCAATTTGCTTGGTTATCAGCTGGTTTGGTTTCGCTGTGGTATCTAATTTGATGCTGAAAGGTTGAAATCTTCCATTTTGCTGAGTAGTTACACTTACAACATCAGAAGGGAAAGTCAGCCAAACCTACTCAGCTGAGAGAGGAAATTATTTTTCTTAGACCGATTAAAACTTCTGCTTTCTTCTTTGTCTTTACCAACACCTGTTTAACTCAAGCACCTGAATAAACTTTGAGGAGAAAAGATAGCTTTGTTAAAGACTCAACTGGACCCCGAAAGATCAGGTTCCACTTCTGGGACCCTCAGCAAATCCAGGGGAAACCAGGCTTGACATTCCTAGTGAGATCTGGGGAGAAAAAGCAGGAAAGACCCAACATTTCTTTCAAAAACAATTAGGTGAAAAAGCCCCAGCCCAAACAAACAAATTCTCAAAAGTTAGGGTTGGTTGAATTTAAAAACAGCAAGCATAGAATTTCATAAATTATTATCATTGGTTTTGGATTGTTGTTCCAGAAATATTAAGTGAACTGGCCGTTTTCTCAAGAGTAACAACCGTCACCTGTGTGGACCATGTTGTCTGTTGGGACATCATGAACCATAGCACAAGTCGTCTTGATGTAGACGTGGTTGAAAACACACCACTGTGTAGCCACCAAAGCTTGTGCAAAGGCACGTTGTGTGTAGTAGCTGAAGCACTGGAA
>NW_010540084.1:49124-58669 GCF_000687285.1 Phaethon lepturus | reverse complement strand
GAAAGAGTTGTACCCCTCAAACGCGCAGGAAGACCATTGCTGCAAAGCATCTGTGGATTTGCATGTGTAGTGTCAGGGGAGAGGCACATTTGGATGAGGCAGCAGCTATTTTAACCTCCCAAGACTGCTGCGTCCAGGGGTCTCAGGGTATCTTTCCCCCATTCCATTGATGCCTTGTTCCGTTGCATGCCTGGTGGTCTTCTCTGAGCAAGGGTGACTTGCTCAATATTATTCTGAGCCTTGCTGTGTTGGGACTGGGTGGTGGGAAGCAGTGCTCCAGCAGTACTACAAGAACCTGGGCTCTAAGTTGTCTGTCCCAGCTGCTCACACCCCACCTTGAGCATCACAGATGAGAAAGTGGGTTTGAGAAATATTCCTTTTGGTGAAGATATAAGATGCACTGCTGGGCTGGATGCACCACTGCACTCTTCATGGTGGGGCACATTTCAGTCCCTGTGGGAGAGAACAACGTCCTATATGGTCAGCTTCAAGCATATAAGTCATTGCACTGAAGTTAAGGGGGTGATGCGTGTGCTCAAACCTTCTCCATGAACGCCCCAGCTCAGGAGGTGACACGGGGAGCCGCTGCAGGCAAAGGATGTGGTCTAGCTTCCATGTTACCCAATTCTTGAATTAAAACGATAATAGTAGCTCTCTTTGCAGTGAGGACAAGCATGACAACATGTAGTGGATTGCAGAGTACGGCATTTTTGTGTATTTTAGCTCGGGAGGTCTTTTAACTTGCATTTAATTGTTGAAGGAGGAGAGCCATAAAGCATACCTGTCCTCAGCCTGAACCTCCCCCAGCTTTTTCATTATCGGTTGAGCTTTGCAATTCTTTTTTTTTTTTTTTTTTTTTTTCCTGGCATCAATACTACTGTGATGTTTCATTTCCTTCTCTTTTGCGCTTTTGGCAAAGATAAAGTTTACTGTCGGTTCCACTATATACTCTATCAGGTGACCCAGAGTCTGATCCACAACTTGCAAAGTCAGCAGAAAACGTTATGTAGCTCTCAGCAGGCTTTAGAGCGACCTTTAATAATTCTGCCCTCCCAAGGGGGCTGAAGTACGAATCCAGTAGGCATTTGTCGTGTCTCAGTCTCCTAAAGGGCCAATAATTTCTTGGAATATTTTTGTAGGCCTTTGATCCATCACTGTTGCTTGATTGCGCTTTGAAGACTTAATAGCGCCCCATATCCCGCACTTATTAAATTCAAATTCTCCAGTTGCATTTCCCTGGAAGATACATAAAAATAACACATGGAGGAAATATAACTGGAAGATCCTTTGTATAAGCTGGCTTACATTTTGTATGTGGGGGAAGACACTGAAACCATTGCTTTTGCACTCGTGACAGAACCATCTGGATAATTTTGATATAGTGGAGTATATCTGAAAAAGCAATAATAGGTCGGGGAGCTGTGTGCTGGCTTCAAAGGCTCAATTTTCAGTAGGCTGCGAGGCAGCCTTTCATTTAGAAAGAATTAGCACTGGAGGCACCTAGATGTAGAAGTTGCCATGGGCTGTGACAATAGATGTGTCTGCTGGGATTTTAGTGCAGCTCTTCTGTAGTTCTGCCGTCACTGGGAGGTAGATATTTCAGGGCTGGGATAAGGATGCCCCTGAAGGCTTCCAGAATTGCTTAGCTGATTGAAAGGGAAGGGTAAAGCAGCGTGATAAGCCGTGTTCTTGAGGACAGGAGAGAATAGAGTGGGAGAGGCAACCGATTTTGGGTTGCACTCTCGCATCCAAGTGGGAGGACAGATGATCCATTAACTGCTGGAAGGACCGGGGAGGAAGAAAACAGGAGGCACCTTTACCATCCTGCTCACCTAAAAGAGCTTCTGCTCAAGGGTGATGTCCTGGGGACAGCACAAATCCACAGTGAAACTGGGTAAATACTTTCAGTCACTTTATGATAAATTGATTTTTTTATGATAAACTCCAGTAAAGCCCCCCGATTTCCATACAAAGTCCCTTGCAAGCATCAAGCTACTTGCAGGCACGTGAACTGCTATTTACTCAGACCTCACCTCCGTAAAACACGTTCCCTGTTAGAAAGCTCTTCTCTCTGCCTAAACAGGGAAAGGAGCCTGAGGAGAGCAGAGAGCTTGGTTGCACCGAAAATAAAATGGGAAATGGGAGAGGAGCAGCCTTGGACTCATCCATTTGCCCTCGGGGAACCGCGAGACCTGGGTGGTTAAAAAAGTGCCAAGGTCTCCAGTTAAACACCAAACAAACACAAACAGCACTTTCTGAACCTTTGGTGGGGCTGGTGGGACACATACTTTCTAGCTTACGAGGCAAATCCTGAATTCAAAGTTAGAAACGTCAGCGTCTCACGGCATGTTGTGCAACAAGAGCTCAGTGATATTTTGTAATTAGAATTGCTGCCTGGTTTTTTTTTTTTTGGTTCTTTTTTTTTCCCCAGTGGGAGCTGATTTTTTGATGGGAGCACAGCCTGAAAAACTGATTCAGAAAGCAAATAGGAAAAAAAAAAATTAGTCGGTTGAAAATAAACAACTTGTTTTCAAGGAAGTCGAGAACTTCCTAACGGAAGTTTTCAGAGGCATTAAAAGTTTTATTTGAGAGAAAGTAGAAGGCCATATGCAGCAGCACTTACTGCAAGTATTACAAAAGATGAATCTTCACAGAATCATTAAGGTTGGAAAAGACCTCTGAGATCATCAAGTCCAACCATCAACCCAACACCACCATGTCCACTAAACCATGTCCTGAAGTGCCATGTCTATATGTTTGTTGAACACTTCCAGCGATGGTGACTCCACCACCGCCCTGGGCAGCCTGTGCCAATGTTTCACCACTCTCGGTAAAGGAATTTTTCTTAATACCCAGTCTAAACCTCCTGTGGCGCAACTTGAGGCCATTTCCTCTCGTCCTTTTGCTGGTCACTTGGGAGAAGAGACCAACACCCACCTCACCACAACCTCCTTTCAGGTAGTTGTAGAGAGCGATGAGGGCTCCCCTCAGCCTCCTCTTCTCCAGACTGAACACCCCCAGTTCCCTCAGCCGCTCCTCATCAGACTTGTGCTCCAGACCCCTCACCAGCCCTTCTCTGGACACACTCCAGCACCTCAACGTCCTTCTTGGCGTGAGAGGCCAGGCTGAGTCTTCAGCCTGACCTTACCGATACAACAATCCTGAAAGCCCCAAGGTGTGACTGCTCTTTTAATATAGGTTTCTTTCTCCATACAAAAAATACTTCTGCGGACAAGGATGGAGGACAACATGGTTTTCACTTGAGACCTTTGCAAGGTGGGCGTTGCCTGGCAAAGGTGCATAGAAGCATAACGTGCAGTTGAGGAGCTGGGTGGGATGCTGGAGGAAACAGCTTTCGTGTGCATTCTTGTGATGATGGCAGCCTGCTAACAGAAGAGTGAGCTTTTTCGGTGGCAGTTTTGGGTCAATCAACAAGCCAGATGTGCCCAGTCTGTTGATGTTGAAGGGCCACCGACCAACCCCCATCCTCCCAGCCCTCGGTCCCCAGATGTAGGCTTCACGCAGGAACTTTCCAGCCTGGGCATCTTCATTCTGCTGCGTGGCAGGAGACGGTGAACACAGAGGAATGGGATGGGGTGGTTTTTCTCCTGGTGCGTGTTCCCAGCGTTGCAGCTCACGGCTGCTGCAGGGGTTTATCTCCAGACGACGTCGCTCCCCATGCGCGACGGGGTGCAACGCCCGGCGAATGCGGCGGGAGCAAAGTGAGACCGGTGCAGACCGATTTAGAAATTTGGAAGCAAACATCTGTCAGGCAGTCAGCACAGATGAATAACAAAATCAGACCGGAGCAGACGTATGACGAAATCCTTCCATGTGGAGGGAAGGGGGAGGGGGACGGCAATCCAACGTGTACTAATATTTTCATTATAACGCGGGGCGGATCAGTAACACACTCACACGTGAAGCTATGGAAGCGTGGGGTACGTTGTTGTGCCATATGTTTTAAATATCATTAAGGAGGCCAGTTTTGTCGTATATTTGATATTCTGGCTGTTGTCGCTAGGACTGGACCAGCCGATTCATATGGAATATGAATTGGCCTTGAACTCAGCCTAATTGCTGACCCAAAGAGAGTTTTGCAAAATGCACATTTCTAACCTGAGAAGCGATAGGCTAAATCTTGCGCTGTGGGAGGAGGGCGATTGGTCGTACACTTGACCCAGATACAAATCTCTTGGGTTAAAAATAAAGAGGCTGTTGGATAGCGGGGACCAAAACATATCACTGATAAGATTTGTTTTCCCTTTTTTTTTCTTTTTTTTTTTTTTTCTGGAAAATGCATCTTGGGCAAGAATTGTGATCATCGGTTTTTGGAAGTTAGTTTTCAGTATTTTCCCCGTAGCGTTTCAAAGCAAGGAGGAAGTAATGTAACGTTGTCGTCTACGTTTTTAATTTGGAAATTAATGTAAAGCTTCCACTTTCAGATTCCTCACACTTTTTTCAGGGAACAATTAAATGTGGAAGACATTTTCTTGTATTTTTATTTCTTACCTCTTAAAAATAAGGGAACCCCACCCAAACCCTCACTTTTGAAATACTCACATAAGTCTCCTAAGTTTAGAAGAGAACCGGGGAAATATTTCTGGGGACAAGGGTTTTTTTCGCTCCTTTACTTTGCTTCTTTTTGTTTTTCCTTTGGGAGGATCTCTCTGTCAGCAGAAGGGGGATAGAGCAGAGAAAATCAGGGTGTGGAGAATAATCTTTTTACTATTACTATATCTTTGAGCAATCCCTGCTTCTTTCTCATTTTTCGTGTTGGTGTTCTTTGTTTCTTTTTTTTTCTTTTTGAGATTAAGAAGGATGAAGGAATTGGTGAGAGGGGTAGTGGGGAGCACCCATGCATGACAGAGTCTCTCCCCTCTTACTCCCACCTCTTGGCAAGGAAATTGAATTCACAGAGGGTTTCAAATGAAAGCACCGTGCTAGGGGCTTTTTTTTTTTGGGGGTGGGAAAAATCTGCTCCCTTGTCTGGGCAGCCCGCATGTTTCTTTGCAGGACATGGGCTGGGACCTGAACATCTTGCAGGGCTCCTTCCTGTTCCCACGTCCGTGCCAGGAATCGAACTCCGCGGGAGGATTTAGGATAACGTGTCCGGGGGAGACGGGAGCCAGAGGGGGATGGAGCTCCCTCTCACAGAGCCAGCCCGAATCTGCAGCTCCAACACGCCCAAGAGCACGAAAGCTGGTTTGGTTGCTGGAGTTGCCAGATACGTGCACGAGGATCACAGCTGGCGACTCGGTGCTGTTTCTACAGACACTTTGCTGACTGCAAAGTCACTCTCCGAGTTCGGGTTTACCCTGCAAAACCCGTACGTAAAGTGCGTTGCCTTTCCCCAAGAGAAGTCTCTTTGCTTTCAGACTTGCTTGTCTTCGGCACCATCGCTAAATGCAGAATTAGCTCATCGCTGAAGTCTAATGCTTTCAGAGGCGCGAAGATTTGCTAGCTCCCTGTATGCTTTCTCTTCTTTTCTCATCAGCTCCTGCTCAGGGAAATCGGTGCAAGGTAGTGGATGCAGCGGACTTGCGTGGCAGCGCTTAGACTGTGACCCAGTCTGCAAAACCCGCATTGCCAGTGACGCAGAACAGAAAAAGAGAGAAAAGCATCCATCACCCTGATTTTTTTTTTTTTTTTTTTTTTTTTTAGGCTCTGCATTGATCAGTTGGGCTGCTCAGTAATAACGTTTGCTGCCGGTCCTCTTTGCTGGGATGGCTTGCATTTCATTTCACAGGTTAGTGTTGGGTGCAGAAAGCACCAAGAGGCAGAATTTGTGAGCGCTGCTTTGTACAAGGGCCTTCTTTTGAGCAACATTGAGGAAATATGGGATGAGCCAAATCATGCTGATCCGGTGAAAAGTCAGGCTGGCCGCCTGGGAGCCATTAGTGCTCCTCACTGATTTAATCAAAGGTTCAAGAAGCTTAATGCCAAGAGGCACCATCCGATCCCTTTGACCTCCTGTTTATGGCGCGCTGGAGCACTTTGGCCGGATACCTGTGTTGAGTCCACTGACGTGTTTGCCTAAAACTTGTCACTCCCTACCTCTATTTTTCATCTTTCCGTTTCAACTTTACCCATTTTTTTCCTGTGTTATTTTTCCTTTTAATCCTTTAAACAATAACCCTCTGCAAGGTCTCTAGCGAACGATGGCGTCCCTGCTGTGATGGAGGTGTTTTGCCCAGCCCCATCTCAAGCCACTGCACGGTCCGCGACTGCATTTCAGTCCACTTACCAAATGTGACAAGAGCAATCCTGGCTCCTCCACTGCAGTGACTCATAAGGACAAGTTATAAAGATATTAAGTCCCAGGACCGGGGCCAAGAGGGTTCAGACGTTGCCTGCATCACTGTTGCTGTCTCCGTCCTTCTCCATGGCGTGTTTACATATCAGCTGGAAATTTCCTAAATAAGCTGATTCTAACCATCAACAAATACCGCTCAGATAATGCACATTTCATGGTAGTTTCCAGTATTCTGCCTACAGGAGGATATAAAAACTTCTTTTGTTATAATATAGCCTCCTTGGCAGCTTGTAACTCAGTGGGAAAGGCTCTGGATTCCTGGAGGAGCGGACTGTGTCAGCGATTTTGGGTATTTCAGGGAGCGTGAGGCCTCACTGGGGAAAAAAAGAAAAACCCAAGAAAAAGTCTGCTCTCCTTTTAAGATGAATTAGGTTGAAAAAATCAAAAAGCGTGAGTAAGGGGTGTGAAAAGATGTTGTCTCTCTCAGCAGATCTGGTGGGCTTTTCTCGGAAGCGGGAGTGCTGCCAGCCGTCTACCGAGTGTGTGTCTGCGTCGTATTTAATTTTGAAATGAAGATTCAAGGGAGCAAAGCCTTCTGTGCACGCTCCTCCAAGGGCTTTTGTTACCTTAGCAAGGTGGTGGCAGAGGTGGCCCCTGTCCCTGGGCGGGCGTGCCCTGACGGGGGAATGCAAGGGCACCTTGGGACTTCTGTGGTCTACCTCTTGCGGTCTACCTCCTCTCCAAGGTAGGCACAAAGGTGTCCCCAGCCAGGATTTCTTCCACCCATGGCGTTTCCCGTTCTCTTGTCTTCCTGAAGAACCTTGGTATTTTCAATGGAGATTTCCCCCCCGCCCCGGAATGCAGGCGATCCAACCAAAAGATTCAAATAGGTTAAAGTTTTCTAGCGAAGTTACTCCCCGCCCACCCCAATGGACTTTTTGGCATTATCTGAAGTTTTTCTGAAAAGGGTCTGCTTTCCGTGGAAATTTGAGTTCATCTTTAAAAATACCTCCAAAGGTGTGGAGGGAGGAGGTAAAAATTTTTAAAATTTAAAGCCAGTGCAAGCTTCTAGTTTTCACTGAAAATCTCAGTGAAAAATCTTCAACACATTATGGATCTTGGGTGGAAAATTTTGACTGAGGCAATTTGGGGCTTTTTTTCCTTTTTTTTTTTTTTTAATTGTAAATCCACACAAAGCCTTGCTCTCTGCTTTATTTCCTCTGACCACCTCCATAAAAAGATAAAGTTCATGTACCTAGTCTTGAAATGCATCACGTTGTTTTTTTCCCTAATGATTTTTCAACAGAATGGCTTAAATTTTAGTACCTCATTGGAAAAACAAAAATATATAATGTTACAATGACCTCTTCATCTTCCTCCTTTTCCCCCTATGCTGCTCTGCACAGAGAAAGTGTCTTTTCAGATTTTCAGACCAAGGCTGGAGGCTTGTTGAACAGGTGTTGCGTGTGCCCACCAAAGAAAATGTTGCTAAAGTAGAAACCCTTTCATAAAAGTTGAAAGTGGTAAGGTTTTTTTCAAACACCTCTTGTGATTTTTCTTGAACCTGTGGCTTGTAGGGTGGGCATACCTTGGAGGGTGTGCCCTTTTTTTCTCTCAGCTGTGTAGCTCTTCCATGCGATGCTCGTAAGAGGGAAAGGGGCAGGTGATCTCTGCTCTGAATATCGAGTTGAAAAGGAGCTTGAAATGGCTTTAAAAGATGGAAGAAGAGCCTGGGAGACAAATGTAGGATTGAGCTCCCTTCCAGGGCCCTTCCCAGCTCCCTGCTCTGGGAAGTACTGCAAAAACTAAATTGCTTGGGAAAATGTGCCTACAAGTTGTTGTTGTTGTTGTTTGTTAGCTGCCATATTAGAAATGAAAGAGAAAGATCCTCCAAAATATTTCTTTTCAATAAAGGGCCTTCTTTCAACAACAAAAAAAGACAATTCAAAGGAATATTTCAGGCAGCTGCTTTTAATTAACTCACATGATCAGCTGGTGGAAGAATTAAATTAGAGTTGCTTGAATTTATTATGGGTCCGTATTATCTACAGACCAACAAAGGTAAGAGGCAAAGCCTCCATGGAGGGGCCTGATCCTGACCATACTGGAGGCTTGGGAAGTCTCCTTCTGACTCCTAGCATCTTTCAGCTGGGCTCACTGGTAGTTTGAAATCTGCCTCTCCATTTATCAGCCCCATATCTTGAACTGAGTATATCCTACATGAATTTATTTTTAATCTTGTGCTGTGGTGCAACGGGCTGCTTGGCGAAGAGGCTTTATAGACCCAATGTGTGCGCTTTTTTGAGAAGATAATTACACGAGTTCAAAGTCTCGTCAGCCAATCGCATTTCGGTATTCATGCAAGCTGTTTCATAATGCTGTTTTGAACCCTGTTGGTGGCATAATTAAGATTTAATTAAATACAGGAATAGAAACATGTTGTTCATTTGACCATCTGTGAGTCAATGACTACAGTGGTTTTCTAAGTTTCTACGCTACATGCTGTTAGTGAGTGTTTCATATTATTTTCCATCTCCCCAACCATACTTGCACGTTTTCAGAGCCACCGAAGAGCCAAAGCAGATATTATAATCTTGTGTTGATGATCATCTCTTTCTGCTGTTCCTAGCTATTGATCGCATTGAGCAAAGTCAAACCTTTCAAGTGTAGCAAGAGCTGCTAAGACGATGGGGAACGCCAAAGAAATGGTAGCTTAACCCAAATATAAAAAGAAACAAGGGGGTGCACCTTGTTCCCTACATTTTTTTGATGGTTGAATGTCCAAGCCAGCACCACCCAGGTTCCCATCATCATCATGATAGTAATAATAATACTAATAGTAGTAATAATGCAGATACTAGTATTTTTCTCAGTCGTCTTACAGCTCCTAACTTGAAGCAGCCTTGTTCTCAGCTGCAGGGCAGATATGACAGTGGTGTTCAAACTGTGGCAATAGTCAAGTACCCAAAGTGCACGTCAGGGCCCCAGAGTACCAGCTTCTACACAAACCAGAGCTCAGATGTGTCCAAAATATGCATTGTTTGGTTTCACAAAAACTATTTGTGATTTGGTGTTGAATATAAGTTAGATTTAACAGAAAAGGGTGGGTTTTTTCCTAGTTAAAACTGTTTTTTTGCTGAAACATTAGAAGGGAAATGTTTTGATTTCAACAAGATATTACAAGACTCAGTTTGGTTAAATGTTGTGCTTTTAAATAGTGTAAAACTCACCCCAAGCCAAAACTGAGATATTTTGTTTCGGATACAATGAAATGTCGTGTTTGATCTGA
>NW_010540084.1:37793-49093 GCF_000687285.1 Phaethon lepturus | reverse complement strand
TTTCCCTACTGTTTTCTGCTTTAAGGGATAAAAGAAAAAAAAAAATGTTTGAGTTAACTCAAACAATATTTATGCTTTCTTGGATTTTTCCTGGGGAAGAAGAAAGAGGTGGAGGGGACAACCAATCCCCAAAATAAATGCTTTACAAAGCTCTCGCTGAAGCACCTAGAAAAGCATGGAAGAGGGACTTGTCTTTGCTCCTGTTGATTCCCTGTTTTACAGTCTACTAAAACAGGTTATATATTTTTTTCTCACAATACACTTTTTAAAATCAGAATTTTAATGCATTCAATTAATTCATTTTTCTATATTTATATGCCTTTTCTTTCTTGTTTTCACTTGTTTTTTTTTTTTTTGTTTTCTGCTTTGGGGCACAGACGAGGGTGACTGATCAGGTTAGCAACAGTAGGATACTTCAAAAAACTTTTAAAAATTTTTCAGAAAGTGAACATTTTTTTCCAGAAAGGGGGAAAAATACGTGGAAAAATACTAGTGGTTTATTTCAGTCTCAACAAGAATGGGTCCATGTGCTTTCACTGTCATGGTCTTGACAGACACAAGAGTTTGTTTCAGTGCTTTACAGTGATGTTCTTGCTAATTATGCTCTCTCATGAGCGTGTAAAGGACATGACGATACCATCTTCTCTGACTCTTAATATATTGCAGTTTCCATGAATTTTCAGAGCTCCAGGAATTACTATGAGTTGCCATATTCTTCCACCTGATTCCAGTTGCTTGCTAAATGGATCGGAGGTGGGGAGTGATCCTGGTGCATCAAAGCTTACCGATGGGCATTTTGGTCGCCACCATCCTGAAGTGGTGGCAGCAGCCCTGTGATCCCAATTCCCAAGCTAACCCTACTCTTCTCTTGCTGCGAAGCGCCCCAACCATCCCGGGCTCTGCTGCTCTTCTTTGTGCCTTTATCGCCATCCACATCATGTTGTGGAGAGCTCACGGCTCCCAGCGCATCAGCAGGTTTTGGCAATGCATAAGGGGGTGCTCCCGGGAGCTGCAGGGAAGGGAGCTATTAGCACTTGAGACTGCTCTTGAGACTCAAGGACGTTGCTGAAAGAAGGATCTAACGTAACAAGGACTTGCTTTAATTCTTATCCCGGTCCCCTGTTTTAAAGATGTTTGGAAGTCCCTACTGGTTCCAGTTCCACTCCATGGAAAGCCCTGGGATTTTGCAGGTGTTGGGACAGCTGGAGCTTTAAAAAGTTTTGTGCTCTGTCTCTGCTCCTGTTGAAATCAGCGGTCGAAAAATTGCGAACATCGCCAGGCTCAACACCGAGCGCTTTGGGAAAAAATCCCACCTTCGTTGCAACAAATGCAAGATGTGCTAAAAATGAGCAG
This sequence comes from Phaethon lepturus, assembly GCF_000687285.1. Classification (NCBI taxonomy): domain Eukaryota; kingdom Metazoa; phylum Chordata; class Aves; order Phaethontiformes; family Phaethontidae; genus Phaethon; species Phaethon lepturus. The sequence goes on along the minus strand of NW_010540084.1, from coordinate 47,740 downwards.
AGAAGGTCCGTTTCGCAGCTGAGCCCCTTGCTCCGCAGCCGATGAGCGGACGGCATGTCGCTGGCCTCCGGCTCCGATTTCCCGCAGGCAGTGATCTGGCTCAGCGCGCGGTACCGAACGGTGCTGCCGGCCCCATGCCGAGACGCTCTTTGGGGATGGACGCGAGTCAAGAAGCTCCAACCCTCCCGGCCCCGCAGGCGCTCCCTCCTCGCCAAAGCGCCCCAGGAGTGAGCAAACCTATGCGAAAGGCAGAAGCAGCTCGTAAACACCTGAAGTAATTTTCCAAGGGCAGATACAGAAACTGATGTATTACTATTGCGCAGCGATAGCTGTAATTTATTTCAAGTCATCAGCCTATAACTTGAATGTTATTTCAATTTTGCATATCTTTTCATTGAAAAAAAAAAAGCAACCCACAGTGCATGAATATTTCTTGTCCTCAAAGTAGAGTTTAACTGCATCTTGTTACTTGGCATAAGTCTCTTTAAGTTATCCCTGACACTATGCATATACAATGAAAAATATAAGCAGCAGGTATGACCATGGCTGTGAAACGGATTTTCCTCCGGTAGAATTTTCCCCTGGACAGATGTGGTTAAAGTCACCTTTCTGTCTGCCGGAGCAGATGGGCTCCTGGACTCTCTGACTTCCCCAGGCAATGCAAGAAATTGAGAGAGGCAGAACCGGGACCTGCGTCCCTGTGTTATTCAACTTCGTATCCTCTTCCAGTTGCTGTTAGAAATGATTGATCTGTTTTTAAAGTTGGTTTGTTGGTTGTTTTTTAACAAAATTAAATTTTCCATGGGAAAAGGTGGGTGTTTTTCCCCTGCATTCTGATTCCAAAATTAGGAATGTAAAATCAAAAATCAGTTGCAAATGAAAGTAACCTCAGTTTTTATTAAATGTTTTCAGTGTGCTGTAATATCAGTGTTTGGCTTCTGAACATACAGGTATTGTGAAGGAAAATATTGCATTTATTTTTGGAGCAGGTATGTTTGATTCCGTGGTTTTTTTGTGGATTGCTTGACACCAGCAATTAAAATAGGAAAGATGACTGACGTTTCCCTTGCACAAGCTGCTATTTTCAAGCAGTTCGGCTCACTTTTGAAGCCGTTGCTTCACCTTTGTCCTGGTGGAGGGACACGTTTAAGCCTGGCTTTACTTAAGGTCCCACTTAATCCCGCACTGAGCATGGAGGGCGTTCCGGCCCCATGGGCTGGGGTGGCAGGGACCTCGCCCCGGGCTTTTTCTCTCTAACTGGGCACCGCGAGGAGTTTCCCTGAGCTCAGCCGAGCTGCTCACGGGGAATAAAACCAAGCGCATCGAAGAAATCGCTGCAGGATGGGGCTTGCCGTGCGCAAAGCACCGTCGTAAGCAGTAATGCTTTCCAGGCTCGTGGCCTCAGCTAGCTGCAGCTACCCGCCGAGCATCTTTTTAACCTGTTTTTGCTCCTGCAGCGTGGACAGAGCTGCTTCTAAATCGCGGTATTTGGGGACGAATATTTTCTTCTAATATTTTTCTCCTCCTGGCTGTTTCGAAGTGGGAAGGGCAGATGTTTGTTTGCAAACTGGTGAAGAATACCATGGTGGTGTGGTTTGTTTTTTTTTTACCCTAGGTGTTATGTTGGCACAGCTATGAAGTAATTTTAAAAATATATATATAATAGTTGCAAAAGCTTAAAATTTTGCTGGTGGTTCCCGGAGGGACCTCTCCCAGCTGTAGCCCCCATGTCCTGTTGCCATGACAATCTCCCGTTTTCCTCTAAAATCTGGCACGCCACATTCCATAAAATTTGCAAAAAAAGTGGTTTTTATTACAAGCAAAATCTGGTCAGTCGCATACTTAACGTCCTGTATCGACAAATGTGCCAGCAGAGCTGACTTTCCCTTCTCGGGGAGAGCTGGAGGGTTGTTTTAAATAAATCTGTAGGAGATCCCGAGGGCTGGGTTACAATGGAAGTAGGAAGGGGGGGAGAGTGTATTTAGCTATTTGTTGTCTCTGCAAGGAGATACGCAGCGTTTACACACCTGAACAGGCTTATATCCACGTGCCTGTATTTATCTGGGCTTCCTGTCGCGAACGTGGGAACTTCAGGATCGGAGCGGTCCGCAAGCCTCGTGTTAAAGCATTAATATCTCCATCTCCGCTGATAAGAGCATTTCCTGTACTTAGGCGTGGTTTAAGCTGAGCTTTCCCTGGGAAACAAATGGTTATTTCGTAGCGGTGTGATTCCTATGTCACGATAAAGCTCATTTGCAAAATGTGCCATCCCGTGTCCAAACAGCCAAAACTCGGTTCCGGGTTCAGGCATTTTCTCACATGCCAAACGAGCGGGTCTGGCCACAGTAATTACAGCAATATACTGACCTGAACATCTGGGGACACCAAAATGTACTGAAACCTGTATTTATGTCTGACATATCATTTTAGATGAATTGTCAGAGCGGTAGGCATGTTATCCAACCGCTCTGTGACATTTGACGCATGATAAAACATTTTTAAGTGCTTGGAAGTCTTCTAGTGAAAGATGCTGTGAAAGTGCAAAGTGTCGTAGCTAGACTGAATGTGAAATAAAAATAAAGGGTGTTGTATTTTGGTTCTTCCTTACAGGAGGCAGGGAGAGGAGAGTATTTTTATGTTAAAAATAATTTGTAATGCGGAAATAGAATGATGCTCTCTAGCAGCATAACAAAACAAAATTCCTTTGCAAGCTTCCCAGGAGAATATATATTTTTTTAATTTAATGGAGTTAATCCTTGTTTGTTTACCACCTTGATTATATTAACCAGCAAGGTAGTGATTAAAGGCAGGAGTGTAGCTCATGCTAATTATATTTAAACCCCCTGAACCTGTTTCTTTTTAGTAAGAGATGATTACAATAAACACACCTGCACTCTTTTACAAGCAGGCTCGGTCCTGGCTTGGGATACAGCGCTGCTGGGAAAAGCCAGGACTTAACCCCGCTTGCAGACGCCTTCGCAGAAAGCGTTTTTTCCCAGCAATCCGGGGGCTGCTGCGCGTCAGCGTGCGGGCACGCTGTGCCCTTGCGGGCGCTTGTTGCGGGAGGAGGACAGCCCTGGAGGGACCGGAGCAACCGGCTTGTTGGGTCTTGATTGAAAATTGATCAAAAGCTACAAGGAAACTCCCCGCACCCGTCGGCGTGTAAAGCAAAGGCTAAGCGCGCTTACAGGCGAGTGTGCGCGCGCTTACGTTGGCATCTGCGGCGAGTGCGGCGGTCAACATCAACTGACTCTAAAGGACTCATTTTGGTGTTAACCTAAACCCGGACAAACCATTGGCCCTGCCGGTTTATACCCACTTAGGGGCTGCTGCCTTGTTACCTTGGAGTGTATAAATATTCTCATAGAAACTACATCCTCCTCCTGTGTGCCCGATTCAGATTGATAAGCAGTGGATTTAAAAAAAAAAAAACCAACAAACTAGCAAAAGTTAATTCACCGCGGCAGAGTGGTTTGAGGAGATAACATCTTCTATTAATTAAAGCCAGGTTTTTATTTGCTATACCTTTTAATTAAAGAGGAACAAGATATTTGCCCTTCTAAGGCATCTGGTTGAGTTTATGAAATCTGGGTCGGGTTTTTTTGTTGTTTTTCTTTTTCGTTTGAGATTCAAATGCACCGATCCGCTCCACCACAGCTTTTATTGAAGGGAGGCTAGACAGCTTTCTCCTCAACTCTGGAGGCAGGGAGACAGCCACGACCATGAAATTCCGCTCCGGATTCAAGCTGATCTGCTCACAAAGCAGGGAGGGGTGGGGGGAATAAGCCCTCCCTGCAGCTGTGAACTTGAGCTAGCAATAAGTAGCGAGGTAACAGAAATCGCAAAGAAAGAGGAGGGGAAAAAAAAATTCGAGTAAGCCAAAAATCACTTCCATCACTGTTTATTCAGGGTCTCAGGTTTATTCAAGCAGTGAGAGAGTATTTTAAAAAGTACTTATTTTGCATTCATGTGCTAGTAAAGAATTAAAACAAATTTTCTGAATGCTTATTCAATGCAGTTTTCTAACTACTTGTCATTGCTTTGAAAAGATCTGTATTTGTATTGGTCAGGAATTCAGTCTCACTCCTAACTATTTGTGCTAAACGTCTTCAGAAGAGAGGGTGCTCGGCTCTTCCTTAGAGAATGTTACTCTCTCGAAAGATAAGGACGGGACATTTTAACATCAAAATAATTAAGGTTTAAGATCACTACAGATTTCACTTGAATGTTCCAAAAGCAACTTCTTTAGGGTGCAATTCCCCCTCTACGGCATTTAAGGTACCTTGAAAGTTGGTAATTTCTAATTGTTATTTTTTTATCAGCAAAATTTGAAAGGGTTTGCCAACTTCTTTCACTGATTTAATTTCACGGTTTTATGGCATTGTCAAGTTACTATTGACTTTTAACACTATTAATTCAATTCACTGGGAAGATACCAACCGCGTATTACTTTCATTTTGTGAAGCAGTTCAGTTTCAGCGCTGGCTCGGAGTTGCGTGTTTTGCCGATGTTTTATCCCATGGAGAATAGCTTGGCTGTTGAAGAGCTGCGCCGGGATCGGTTCACAAAGATGTAAGAGTCAGTAGAAGAATATAATGTGGAAAAGGAAAATAAAGACCTTTTCTGGTTTTTGTTTGGCTTGAGAATTTTTCACCCCCTGGAAGCAGATCCATCATTCTGCCGGGGCAGTGTAATGTTTCTAAGCCTGAACTTCTCGTACTGTCACGATGCTGCAGAAATCCTAGCCCGTGGTGTTGTGTCAGAAGGAGAGTTGGATAGTGTCTATTGGAAACTTACTGATAATATGGAATTACCTTCCTGGAACAGGTTGATTGAAGAGTGCAGCACATGTTCCAATAGCAGAAAGGAAAACTGATAAGCTACTAAATGTAAGGTGTCGATTCAGCAAAACCCTGGAGTCTAGCCTTTGTACTAATACCTGAAACCAGCTCAACCTAAGCACATGTTTATATTTAAGCATGTACTTCATTGCTTTCCTGGGCTGCTGGAGTGGGATTAAAGAGCAGAAATGCTGCAAAACAGCCTGTTAGGTGGGCAAAAATCTGTGCAAAGGCTTGTGCTAGCTGGGAAAGTCTGCCTCGCTATTGCAACTTGCGGTTGCAAACTTGTCTTGCTGCATCACCCAAGGCTCTTACATATAGTGGTGACTTTGGGTGGGTTGGTGTGTACGTCCACAGGAGGAGGAAAATACGGGATGAGGGAGATGGCTATGGTAATAGAAGCATCCGCTGCGATTTTGACAGCGCGAGGAGAGATGCGCTTGCAGCAGGGGCGCGCAAGTCGAAAACCTTGGAGATCGCAGGTCTGAAACGAAGGGACCTGAATAACGAGAGGATTTGATGTTTGTTGAAAACCAGGTCTCAGATTAGCTCGCTGGCTGGGTCTAGTGCTATAACATCCAATAATGGTTGCTACAGTTCGTATAACTTTATCATCCCCCGGAGAACTGTGTAAATGTTAGCTTGGGAAATCTCTCTCGCAGGCTCAAGCAGGACGCATGCGTTCAGCGCAGGGGGTATAGGGATCAGGTTCCCCTCTGAGGAGCTTTGTGACCATTTAGCAAAAGTCCCTCTCTTAGGATCCCGACTTAAATCTTGCTTTGTAACCTAGGAAATGGGTTTTTGATAAGCCTCATCTGCGAGTGTGACTTGTTGCTGGAAGGGCAGGCGAGAGGGAAACCTGCCTGGCGCTGAAACACCATGAAAACGTTTGCTGCAAGGAAAGGTCTACCAGACCGATGTCACTTCATGACTGATAATAATTGCTGATCTCTGCACGTGAAGTTTTATTATTCCCTCTTCTATCCCATGTTTCCAAGAGACAGGGTCGCATCCGTGAGCGTGTGCGCGCACTCCAAATAGCCAAACCTGTCGTTACCCTTCCCGTCGCTTCCCTCCGTTTTCATCTCTGTAGAGCACTGTCTAACGGCAACCGCTTGGGCTAAAATTTTCCATGCTCAGTGTCTGCCTCAGCTTGATTATTTTTGGAAAGTGCTTTTGGAGGAGATGGCTTAGCCATTCGCGAGACTGTGATGAGAGAAAGAGGCGTCTTGAGCAGCGCAGGCAGCCTCCAGGACCAGAACAGGGTGCACAGGGAATGGCACGTTGGTTCCTGAGGACGTTCAAGATCAATGGATGCTCTGCCTGTACTCTTTGTGTGCCAGCTCGTGTCATCTTGGCTCCCCTGGGGGTTGTGCAAGGACTACACCGATGTTTCCGAGCACTCAGACCCTGCAAGCAGGAGCATTATGAGGCTGAATAATATTTCAAGCTCTTTCTCTATGCGAGGCTTGCAAATAAGAACTTGGAGAGAGGGCAGAAAGGTGCATAAAAATGTCTTCAGAAAGATAAAACGCATGGGTTTTGCTTGAAGAGGCATACACCATAATCTAATTGCAGAGGTACCTAGCTATGCGTACACTTTATCTGTATTTTTTTTTAACAGCCGTTTCTGTTCACTGTATTCCCTGAGGTGATCCGCTTTGGGGCTGGGCTGGAGCCGGGATGCTCGCAGGAGTCATCCTCCGCTTCTGGAAGAGCGAGATTTGAATCCTGTACCACGAGAGGGCAGTGCCTGCAGCTGGATTTCCCTCTGCTCAAACACCTCCCGGTTGATTGTTAATGCAAAATAACATCTGATTTTATTCCCTCCCCGCTCGCTTTTTCCCCTCTCCTGGCAAGAAATTACCTTTGAGATTGGAATCGCTTTGGCTCTGGTGTTTCCTTGTTCAAATTGCACTCGGACTTAAGCAAACAGACTGGGTGGGAGTGGGAGTCATCTAAAATGAGGCACAGTGGCTGTAATTGCACTTTGTTCCCACAAAAGGAGCTGATGTGGCTTGGGAGACTCTTCCCAAAGTTCAAGGCCTGGTAACCCCTATGGCAATATCCCAGGTCCCTATGCATGGATTTATTGAGGGTACCAAGTTGGGAAAGGAGGGCAATGTGTTGGATTGTTGTAAGGGGGCTTCTACAAGGCATTTAGGATGCTGACCATGTATATTTAACTTTCTCTTGAAAGCCACTACAGACTGCCTGTTTGCCTCCTTTCCTACCTGTGCTGACTGTCTTGCTCCAAGGAGTGTCCACAGGGACAGTCCAAGGTCCAACTTTGACCAAGGAGTTGACCTTGGCCAGGCTGCTCTATGGCCATGCAGAGGGAACAGGCTCCTTGCCTCCCTGCCGAAGTCCGACCTAGGAGCAAGCATCTTCTGCCATAGATCCCAAGGCCCCACAGGACAACAGTACCTATAAGAAATGCTCAGGTGGTTGTAATTTCCTCCTGATGTTTCCTCGGGCAAGCTTCCTGGGTCCATGCTTTGACGCCAGCCCATGCTCAACACAGTGAGAGCATGGCCCACAGCCCAGGAAATCCTGAATATCATTAGTTTTGAAAGTGAATGAAGGTTGTGATGGAGTGCCTGTCATGTGAATAACACATCAGCTTTTGGGCCAAGAAAGTGGCCAGTGGAGCCAGGCAAGAAATACGAATTGCTAACAACAGGCATGCTGCTGCTTCTACTTCACCATCTGGTCTTACATGGCCTGAGATTCATGTGCAGAAACCTGCAAAGCTGCATGAGCACAATGTAGGAACTGCCACCAGCTGCCATATGACACCAGCTCTGGCTGCCATCCTGCCTGCAAATAGGTCCGGGGAAGGCCATGGTGGTAGCACTCTCAAGGCTAGGGAGTTTTCGCATGACAGGTACAGAGAAATTTTATTCTTCTCTGCAACAGGAAGGCAGTGAGGAAAAGACTACCTGGGAGCTCCTTTGTTGACTGCCCTGCTCCCAAGGTACTAAATGTTCCCATTATTTGAGGAAAAACATTGTGTTTCCTGACCAACCAATGCTCAGCATCTGAAAAGGGACTGGTGTGAAGACACGGTACTTGGTGTTCGGCTCAGGGCAGAATTTTAACACATCCGTTCCCTGCAGTTCAGCCTCATCCTCCTAAACACATCTAGCAGGGTGTGTATGGTTGTATGAGCAGAGACAGCTACAGCCTGGGGTAATCCATCATCATGATGACAGCTGTGGAGCCATGTCCGACCTTCAGAGATTGTTACTCGTGTACAAGCTGGAACCAGCCACTACGGCTGATCTTGCATGGCTGGAGTGAGATTTTGAAAGACAGCCATGAAGGGCAGCAGGGTGATGTGCAGGACTGTACAAAGCCAGTGCACAGCCATCTCCTCTCATCTACCAGGAATGAGGCTGTGATAGGGACCATGTTCTCCAGACAGCTTTACAGGATGCAGCTAACACTGTGGAGTCTCTTCTGCATGAAACGGTGGCTGGCTACTGAAATGCACCAAAAAAACATTGTTGTGCCATTGAGCCATTTCTTCATGCTGAGAGATTTCTGCCTATTAGGACCATATCTTTCCTCATAACAAAATACTGTGGTGCCACAACACTTTGGTGTTGCTCTCTAGCCTCCTTTCTGAAGTCCCTGTTCTGAAAATTTCAGCACAGTCAATGAGACACTTGCAAAGTGTCCAACTTCTGTACAGGCAATATGGGAGTGACACTAAGAGGGTGGGTTTTTTAAATCAGGGCTGTGTGTTACTGGAAGGCAGGCCTGCCTCTCCTTAATTTTCAAATCTCAAGCACCACAGGACAAGTAGCTTGTGAATCACAAGATCTTCAGTGGCTGAGCTCTGGCAACGCTTAAGCAGCAATATGAAGGTGTTCAAGTACTTGTCCAGTCTTGTTTCAGGTGAAACACGGAAGTCCTTTTTCCATGCTGGCGTAGTAGGGCTCTTGGAAATTAACCTGGCTACTGCGGGTCTGTGGCAAAACAAAAAAATGGAAAAGCACATTGTCCCTTCACGCCTAGGTCTGTTCTTTAAAGCAACTAGCAACACTTTCTCAAAAGAACTCCTTTCTTTACCATGGGGATGTGATTTCTTTTGTTCCAGAGTTTCCAAGTTGATGAAGGAGAACCGTGGTGTATTGTTTCAGAAAGGGTCAGCAGTTTAGTTCTGGAGGAATGAAGGTGTAACAAATCATTCTCACTTTTCTTGGCAAGGACCCTGGTGAGCTGGAAGCAGGGACCATGTTTCAACTGAACAATTCTTCTGCTGTTGATGGGCCCCTAAGCTGGTCCTCAGAGATTGCAATATGAGGGTACCATTCTTCAGCACCTCCTGGCTTCCTTCCTTAGGAGGTCTGGCCATTGAATTTCTGGTGAGAGGATCCTGCTGCTTTGTTAGAGGACAAGGAAAAAGCAAAGCCGATCTGTTCTGTCTTGCAAAGGAAGCAGAGCTAAAAAAGAGCAGGAAAGGAGGAGCCTGACTCTCAAACCAGGGAGGTCATTGAAAGCTGCTTTGAAGGTCAGCATGCTCCTTTGGGAACATGCTGATGGAACCGGAAAGCCTCACATAGGCCTCCATCTTCATAAAGTCGTCCTAAAATCTTGAACTCTGCTAAGGTATAATCTACAGTGCGTGGGCTGCTGTACAATTAGGTTGTATGTGTGTATAATTCATGGGAATTCTATAGTTGTTGTTCCTGGGATAAAATTTCAGGATTCAGGAAGTAAGATGAAGAAACAGAAAAATGAAAGTAAATATCAGAAATAGTTTCCTGTCAGAGAATCACATTGTGCTACCAACCAAGCCTGTTGACAGCAGACTAGAAAACTGGGGAAACTGCTATCAAGCATGACATGGGGAATGAGCCAGAACTGGCAGAAGAGAAGATGGATGGACATGGAGCATGTCTGCACACAGCAATTACCCTGGATTGACGTGGAGTGTAAATGTAGTGCACACAAATCGCTGTCCCCCTGGGTCTTTCTGCCTTATAGTTCACTTCCAGGAGCTGAAGTTCAGTCAGAAAGAGGCAGGTTTATTTAAGAACAAATGTGCCCAGACCTGGAGCTATTCAGGAATGGCTGTCCTCAAAAAAATCCCTGAAG
>NW_010540084.1:21281-37762 GCF_000687285.1 Phaethon lepturus | reverse complement strand
CAGGACGAAGGCCATAGCACTGGCTTGGCTTCTGTCAACCAGAGAGAGGGGATACCCTCTCCATTGGCTTTTATTCATCCCAAGTGGTTGCAATCATCAGAGAGGATGAAAGAGAGACTGATCTAATGGCATGGCACATTCACCATTTTAGCAGCCAGTTGCATCCAAATGATTTAACAAGACATCATCCAAAAAGCACCCTGTGGTTTAGCATCTTTGGCTGGTGCGTCAGCCTGTCAGACTTCAGGTAGCTTGGGGAGGGCAGACGGAGGTGGACTGTCCCCTCCAGCCAGGATAAATCAAATGTGGCTCCACTGAAAGCAATGGAATGATACCAGTGTCAAAGCAGAGTGTGCGTGAGGAGAAACAGCTTCATCAGTTTTAATGGTGGCAATAAATGTATTGACTCCTACTTACTGACTCAAGAGCCCAGGATTAGAGTTTTAACTCCCAAAAGGAACATTTTTATTTCTGGTTTTGACTTCAGCCCAAACCCCAATCCTTACATATCCTGCTGCAGGATTTATTTGCTACGGTTTTTCCAAGCTTAGAGTCATCATCAAATTCCAGCAGCCTGTTCCTCAAAGTCATGCCTTGTGCAACGACTCCTTGACAGCAGCAGTGGTAGGTGGGAGTGCCTCTGCAGCAGGGTGTTCTGCAGAGCTTGCCAGCCTGCAGACCACAGGTCAGCTGCACTCAAACAGCTGGCAAGTCCCGCAGGACCTTCATGGTGGTGTTGGTGGAACTGGGCTGCAGAAAGCTCAACAGATATTCCTGTCTTTCCTGGCATCGCTGTTTGAGTATGGAGCATTAGTGGTGGGAGTCTGCATATCAGAGAAGGACTTCAGCTTTAGCTGACAGCTACAGTTAAAGCCTTCCTTAGCTGGAGTCACCACGTTGAGGAAAATCAATTTGTTCCAGGACAATTCTTCTTGCTTTTGTCATTAGGATTGCTTTTGGTACTAACATAATCTCCAGATTAGTTGTCGGTCCACAGCAAGAAGTGCACGAACCTGAGAGGTTGCTCGACATCACCTTTCTGTGAGTGTGCTTTCCTGCTGCTACCGCACACGCCCAGCCTGCTTCGGAAGTCGTTATCTAGGATTTCCAGGCTGGAACAAAGGGCAAAGAGATTTCTGCTTCTAACCAAGTGCCTGCAGCAAATGTTTATTTGGTTCATAATGTGGCATTATTGTCTTGTATCCAGCACAGACCTCTGCTGCAGTGTAAAGAAAGTCAAGGCAGATCGCCCAGTCTCTGATACCGCTGAAACGGAGGACACTTGAAGCCAGGGATTCTGGACACACAAAATTAGCTTGGTGTGAAGGATCTTTTATAAACAGGTATGTTCCCAGCTGGAGGCTTTTTCACCACTGGCCATGACAACATGAGAGAGGCAGTTATTGCTCCCTGATGGCTACGGTGTGTGACCTGTGGGGTCTGTCTGAGAGCATCCTGGAGGGATGAGTCACAGGTACCTATCACCATCAATAAGGACCCTGGAGAAATTTACGACCTGACGAAAACTTGCAGAAAGCCCTGTTGGGTCTATTTGGACACTTGTTAAATAGCTGCCTTGGTTCAGCCCTCCCCTTCCCATGCTGACAACAGGTTGTGCCATTTTTGCAGTCGCAGGATGGTAGTGTTATCTCAGGAGGTGAGGACATGCAGATCTTTGCATTTCCCATCAGTGCAGAGCTGCAGGCTGGCAACCAAACTGCAGAGATGGCTGAGCATCGCTCCTTGGGCTGTTGAAAGAGCTTCCTCGGGCCAAAGGTGCTGGGGGCTGTGGCATCAGGACAGCCTACCACCCTTGGTCTGCTGTGGGAAGGCTTGTCCGGCTTTGGAAAAATGGCACATGGCTATTCCTGCCCCTGCGTGCCTCAGTGAGAGCATGGGTCCTGGGCTACTAAATGTGATTCTGAGATATGGAGGTCAGCCCTGGGAGTCTCATCCCACTGATGAGACTGAGCCTGGAAGGAGGTGGCAATGTGACCACTGCTTCCAGGTGTGCTGCAGAGCTCAGAGGCCGTGGGCTGGATGGTTTCATTTCCTTTAGGTCCCAGCCAAGTGCTTGGAGGTCCTGGACCCAAGCACCAAGGCATCTCTGACCAACCATTGCTGGGTGATCATCTCTGGCCACCCATCACTGCTAACATGTGCCACTTGTGTCACCTTCAGTGACACAGAGGATCAGCATTGCCAGAACAGGTGGGAGGAAGAGGGTCGGGGTGGTTTTTTCTTCGTCAGTGCACTATGCTCCTTTACAAAGGGTCCTCTGGAAAGAGATGGAGATAAGCCTCCTTTTATTTGCTATTTAAACTCTTAACTCTGCTATTTAAGAGTTAAGAGTTTGAATTCATGGTCGTATAAGCCCTAGTCTTTGAGGTAAAGATTAAGGTGCACCTCCCTCAGAACAGTGTCCTCCTCTGAGTGCCATCACACCTACTTTCCTAGAAAAAAACCAGCCTCCTGCTTTTGTCTCCCTGCCAGGCAAACCTCGATCGTGTTATTTTCCTACCCTTTCATGAGTACAGGGGCCACCGGTGAGCTGTTGTGGGCCAGGAGAAGGATAGTGTGGAGACCACCCATGCCCATCACTTATCCTGCTGGTCTTGCACAGGGTCCTCTCAAGGCTTGTGGGTCCTGTTAATGTCCTCGTGTTTCTTTTGTGTGAGTGGGTAGTCACTAGGGTGACTCCACCAGAGCCTTGCTAAGCTCAGACTGTGAGGTGAGCTGAAGCAGGATGATAACACAGACCTAGGTTTTTCAGGATGCAGAAAGGTGGACTCACATCCAAAAAAGCAAAGCATTGGGAGTGCTGCATTGATACGCTGTAGGTATCATGTGGCCCCGTCTGGGGTGACTTCAGTATTACTAGTGTTGCAACCCAACTGGAGGTCCCAGTTGGGTTCCTGTGTGCGAGGAGTTGCCCAAGAGCACCCATCAAAGTATTTGTGGGCTATCAGGTGAACAAAGGAGCCAGAGGAGAGTGGAGCAATGCATCAGTGATGTGACCCAAGTCATGCCAATAAAGTAGAAACAGCCACGTGCCCTGATTTGCCAGCCAGATCTGTGCCTGCAGGACCTGCTGCCCTTCTATCAAAGGAGAGTGACAGATTTGGAAAAAACAATGATTTCAAATTTGAGAGATTTATATTATTTACTTATTCAAGTAAAACCCAATAAGCATTTTTGTGGTGGGTTTTGGGGTTTTGTTTGTTTGGTTGGTTGGTTGTTTTTTTTTTAACCAAAATGAGTAGAGAAGTAGGTGAAAGTGGAAAATTGCACTTTCAGGTGTTTTTTTAAGGTTTTCAACTTTTCAGGCACTTTTTCCTGTAAAAATTCATCCAACTGTCTTAAGCGGGCGAAAAAGCAGACAGAGTCAAAAGTACGAGATGAAATGTTTTATTCTAAGTTCACTGAAATACGCTGTTGCATCTGAGATGAAATTACTTCTTTTGTTTTGACAGAAGAATGGAAAAGGTGAAAAGGTCATTTTCAGTTTTCCCCTCAAAGGCTCCTCTTCATTTTTGTTTCCCCCCAAAACCATCAGTTCCTGACATGGTTTTGCTTTGTACAAATCAAAGCTATGAGAACTAATCAGTATGTTAAACTAAATATATTCTCTTTTATCTATCTCTAGCATCCTACCTGCTAAGAAATGCCATGATAATGTACATTAAGGCAGAATGGTTTCAGATCTCTGAGAGCACTAGCAGGGTGTTAGAGAAGCGTGCAAGATGTACGATGGTTCTTCTTTACCAAAAAAATTGATTCAGAGCCTTTAAAGGATAAGATTGGCAGGGGAAAAAATGCATTCAACGGGCAAACACAATGTTAGCTTTAGGGTATGCTCAGGTAATATGGGAGAATTATGCCAGAAACAGGCTTTTTTTCATGGTTTTATTTTTGCTAGTATGAAAATCCTCATTATTACTGTGGGCTGCAGAATAGGATGGGTATTCTGTGAAAACAACCCTTTGGTGGTAATTTTCCAAGTGTGAACACAGTGCTTTGCCTCCCTATTTTGTTGGAGGGGGAATGTTTATGGCATTTCTTGTTGGAAGAGTTTATCAGAGCCTTCCTGATTGTGGCTGCAGCAGCATCAGTTTGCTGGCATTTGCTCAAAAAAAATCACAAACCAGAAACATTATTGTAAAAATGTCAAAAGCCAGATGCTATCTTTGCAGGAGCTTTCAAGCCAACATGTATGAGGGGTGTAGAGGAGATGGTGCCCGAGTGCTAGCAGTCATCAGCCATTTCATACCAAAGTGCCTTGGACTCAGACCTTCCAAAGCTGTCACGCTGGGAGGAAGGCATGAGAAATTTTGGAGAGACGCAGAGACAGAAAGACCTGCGTCTCACCTCCTGAAAATTGGGCCTTTCATGATCTCTGCACTCTAAATCACTGGTGACTTTTACAGTTATGGCCCTGGACATTTTAAGCCAACCAATAGGTTGCAACATGTGGTGCTTCATTTTCTCTTGTGATCAGGGGTAGGTTTCCCATGTCCTGGAAATGTGATTTCGACACTGTTCTTATTCAGTGGAAGAGAAAATGTTGTTGCTGTGATTGTAATAACACAGATTAAAAATCATTTTGGTATTTTCATGCAAGAGCCATCCATAAGTGTGTGAGAAACTGGAAGAAAGGGAAGCAGAAGGTCCTACACAGCAATGAATGAAGACCAAAAGAGGCTGGATGCTGGATATGTGGAAAGTGATCTGTAACAATAAGTAAAGTTGTAAGTGCCTTGTTTTTGCTTGAAGTACTGAGAATTTAACAGGCAGTACCCAGCAGGCAGGTCATCAGGTTTTGCAATATGCTGCCTTCAAAGATCTTTCTTTTGGGTACCACTTAATCCCACTTTACCCAAGACAGGCGGGCTGTCAGATCTGCACAGAACAGAAGGGAGAAAGGAAAACAAAGTAAAGACATACCACATGCATTTAAAACCATTTAAATTAGCATTTAACAAGTCAATTACTCAGCCTCTCCAGAAAAGTAGCCTCACTTCATTTACATCTTTGCAAGTGGAGCTCTTCAGAAATATTAGTTAACTAGAAGTCTGACAAAAGAGGTGATACCTATGAGAGCCATTGGTGGTGTTTTAAAACCTGCTTATCTATTAAAGGTGGAGGCAGCTGGAAAATAAAATATAACTGTTCTCTGTAGTCAAGAGTGTTGTGATCAGGTTTCATTTTCCCAGTCATGTAGCCAACGGAAATTAATAGGAAAGGAGAAAAGACTTAATTAACTTTTCTTTTAAAGTAAACTGATTGCTTTTTCCCTGTCAAAGGGACAAAAAGGCTTTGTCCCTTTGACAAATCCCTGCGCAATGAAAAGGGAATATTCTTTGGAATGACTTTTCTCTGCTTACGCTGCACTTTTTGAAGGCTGATATGCTTCAAGTCCCATTTCCAAAAAGTGACAAAACCCAAAGGAGCTTATACTGCAAAGGGACAGAGTTAGAAAGGGGGGCTAATTACCTTATAATGCAAGGTGCCAGGAACTACTGAAACCCCCCCCCTGCTCCTCCCTGCACTGCTAAGTAACAGAAAATCTGTTGCTTTCTATCTGAGACTTCAGGCCCTGTGTTGGGCCCTTGGGCAATTTTCCATCTCCACCATACAGTGGATTGACGAAGCAACATATTCTGGTGTTCAAAGTTCAATCCCACGTAAGTCAGGATTAAGTACAAGCCAAACAGAAAACAGAATAACAGTCCTTCACTTTAAAATAGAAATAATTATATAAGAATGTAAATTGCAAATAGGCATTTGCTCCCCTACACTTTGAAACAAACCTGAAATTTGAGTGCACTGTCTTGATTACCCTGGTTTTCAGTGTTAAACTGTAATATCTCTGAGAAACTCTTGGTTACTTGAACATATGTATTTTAAGAAATTAGATTCTGTTTATGTTCAAAGCCAGGTGTTTTTCTCAGTCAGGTAGAAGCTGAAGAAAACTTGTAAAGAAAATAAAGAAAATCTCTACAGGCTCTATCAGCTTGCATTATAAAAGAACAACTTTCCAGAAAATCTAAAAAAAAAGTCTAAAAATGTATTCTGAGAAAAAACAAAATCTTCCATCTTGTTTGTAAAAGGGACCATTCCCATGAGTTTAGGAAGTTGTTTTTTTTCCTTTCTTTTTTCTTTTTTTTTTTTTTTTAAGAAAAATATCTTTAAAGTTAGAATGCAAGGTTGGAGTTTTTTTTATTGAGACATTCTTTAGCTACTCTTTTTTTAAGATGGAGTTGTATGTTGTCACAGCTATTTGAATGTGACAAGCAGGTGTTCAAAAGCAATTGGACCAACTCACTCCCGCTGGCAACCCAAAGCATTGCTGCGATCCCCGAATGTACAACCCTTCCTTCACTCACCACTTGTATTCCAGGTTGCCTGCTGTTCGCTTTGCAACCCGTTCTTCAGGCACTGCTCCACGTAGGCTTTGGGATGGCATCCAGAGAGGAGAATCTCGCCAAGGAGAGCGATGTAGGCAATGGCCAGCCGGAGCGTGTCGATTTTGGAGAGGCGCTTCTCATACGGGAAGGTTGGTACGTGGCACCTGAGCTCATCAAAGGCCTGGTTGATGTTGAGCATCCTCTTCCTCTCGCGGACGTTGGCTGCCCGCCGCTGGTGGCTGTGGCCGGGGGAGCTGTCCAGTTCAGCACCCCCCGCCGCTCCGCCCGCCGGCTGCCCCAGGGAGGGTGGGCAAGCAGGGGAGGGCCGGGTGGAGAACTGGTCTGCCAGGGAGGAACACTCCAGTAAGAAGTAATCCAGCTGAGCGTTGGGATCCGTCTGGTCCCAGAAGAGAAATTCAGACATGGAGTCTTCCTGCTCGAAGCTGTAACAAAGTTCCTCCATCCTCTGTAGCGATTGGAAGCAAGCTGATGGAAATATTTACAACTTCAGGCTAAACCGATTAGCAGGAAAATGAGATTCTAATTTCATTAATACCCCACACCCCAAAAAATATCAGGGGCAAAGCGTCCTGGTTGTGTCCTTGAGGAAGACTGTTGCAAAAGTTTCCCCAGTTGCAAATCCAAGTTGGACTGATGATTTAAATACTTCATGGCTCCTCAGCAGGGGAATGATCCTATTATTCTCTGCTCAAAACTAATTAGTACACGTGCTTCTCTTTTTATTAGCTGTTGACTACAAAACAATATGAATGAATGTAACAAGAGAGAATGAATTTTCTATTTACTTTCTTCTGGAAAATCCATTGAAGCAGTTATTGAGTTCTTCCACAGGTTCAGTCTCTCCACTTGCTATTTAAAGTAGGGTTCACACAGGGATTTTGTTGTTATTGTTGTTCATTTTGGTTAGGAGTGGTTGGAGGAAGAAACAAAATACAGACTTTTATCTTTTTGGTAAAGTGTTAATAGCCCCATATTCTCCTATGGCTGGACAAACAAAACCCTATTATAATGCTGTCAGAAACATATGATTCTGCCCTCTTTAACAGCAGAAGCTAGTGGCATCTTCTGCACTTCTAAAGAATGGCTGAGATAAAGATGTGAGATGCACTGCTGCATTAAATTGAAACCCAGTGGTACTTCATATTAAGTAAAGCCAACACCCTCTCATTTGGTTCCTGCATTTTCTGATTCACACTTAATTTACACATTTCATGGGTGATGCAGACATTCAGTGCTTTGTCTCAGACCATACAAAGCACTGGGAAATAGCAGCAGCTGGAATAACCACAATGGGTGCAGTCCTAGAGTGGTGGACCAGGTGGGCCACATCTTGAGGCGTGCTGGAAACTGGGAGAATAGCAGGTGTCCAGCATGACAGGGATGCTGGACAAATGGGGTGGAACGTGTTAAGCACCACCAGAACTTTAAAGCAAGTGCACAAGGTAAGTGGGTGCTTCAGTCCCTTTGATTTCCACGATACTTAAGCCAATGTTTAAATTCATTCAGAAGCAGCTTAAGTGCTATTTTAAGGACTTGAATGAATGAAATGGCATCATGTTTTAGGTTAGAGAAAGCCTAAATGCTTTTCCTGAAACATGTCATAAAGAACTTTTATCAAGACACTTAATCAAATGTTTGACTTCATGCACAGACTCGTGTTCTGCTGCTGCATGACGTTTCAAGAGATGTCTACTGTGAAGTTTAGGAGCCACAGACAGCTTCCTGATAGGACAGATGAAAGCACAAATCTCAATCGCTTTGCATAAAGAGCCAGCAAGCAGGAAAGTGACCTGCATTTTCAATGGATCCAAAAGGTCAGGGATCAGGTCCTCCGTCTAGCAATGACTTAGGATGCAGTCCGTTGTATGGTAGCTTTGCCCTGTGAATAGAGGGATTTATTTTAAGATAAGGCATCAGCTATTAATGACTCTTCTTAGTAACCTGGGATTTTGCCTTGTGGCACTTCTCCCTGCTCCAGGAAGCTTAAGGCAATAGAAAACAGGCTGCAGGAAAGATTTTTGCAAAGAGTAGATGTGAGAAGATTTCAGTGTATGAAACACTAGGACTATCTGTTTTTCTTCTTGTTGTGCAAATTGAACAAGAAACCCATTATCTATAAATTTGCTTGACAAAGGAAAATGCCAAGTGTGAATATCTAACAGGGCAAATAGTGGTTAAATAATGAGAACGTGTCTGTCTTTCTCTGGTCAGCTCAGGGCATGAAGTCTGTACTAGTTTTGTACAAAGTAAATAATTTCTCATGATACCAACATACTGGTATTACAAAAGCCCATGATGGCAGACAGCTTCTACTCCAGATGAATCCCAACAAGGCAGCTGGCTACAGGGCAGGAGGGGATGTAGGAGGGGTGAAAGGGATGGCCACAGTCACAGGAGGCAGAGCTGAGACTTGAACTTGGGCCATTTGATACAGAGTTTATTCTCCAGTGGTTTCTTTTAAATCTTATCACTGTATTTCCCAGCTTCATGTTCAAGCAGTGTTCCCAAACAAAACAGCCTACTGCAGTCCCCGTGGTTGGCAGTAGGCTTGCATGTCCAATCCCAGCAGCCCCTTCTACACCTACAAATGTTCACGCCTTCCACAAATCTACAGATTTGGGCTCCGCTATTCAGAAAACAGGCAGCAGAAAAGCCTTCCTGCCTGAGCTCCTTATTGCTGCATGCTACAACATGTCTACCCAAAACACCTCTGCAGCTCTACTGCTGCATTGTTGGCCTCCCATGGATGTTCCCAGATTTCAGAGTCTCTTTTGGTTGCAGTCACTGTTAACTGAGCACTTGGTAATGCTCATTCGGCCACCTTAGACACCAACTTAAGACACTTGAAAATACCAAAATCAGAAAAAGAACAGCAGGTCTTCCCCTGAACAGGGCTCTGGAGGACACAGTTGTCTACTGGGAGCAATGGGCAGAGACAAGGAGGCTAAGCAAATAACATGGTTAGTTTTATGTGCTGGGTTCTTCTTTCTCAGCAGATGCTTCTTCAGTGCTTAATGTTCCCTTCCAGATCCATCACTGCTAATAGTGTTGCCTGGGGATATGTCTGGCTCCACAGATGGAGAGCAGATGTTCCAGCAAGCCTACTTTTAGTGTGTTCGAGGGGAATTTGGCTCTCAGAGAGAGACTCTGGACAAAGCAGAAAGGGGGAGGGTAGGGGAAGAAAGAGAGAAAAGCAAGAAAAAATTTCCCCTTAGAAAGACAGCTATGAAAGAGGTCAGACCTCAGTAGAGAAGCTGAGGTTCCTATCCCTCATATGAGCAACCCTGACCACAACTTCAGACCTGTTGCACTCCTTCCAGTGTTTCTGGAACTGTGTTCGTCAGAGAGGGAGGGAATGTACAACTAATTGGGCTAATTTTGCACTTGTCTGAAAGATGTGGGTGAAGAAGTCTCCTGACAGGGAGCAAGGTGGCATGGGTACCGCACTGAGTGGGGGTGCTGTTGATTAAGACATGTTGGTATAATTTCAAGATCTGTTTAACCACCATTTCCTCCCAAGTCACTTCAGACCCAGTGGGATGCAGAAATAACATTTGACTGCCAGTCATTTTTAATCAGTAGCGTCTAATGAAAGCAAATTCTTGAGTCAGAAACTATGTCCTGAGTTTATGTCTATGTTAGGCCATGGAGCCATGGTGGCTTGGGTTTGAATTCTTCCAAGTCTAAATATCTACATCTCCCTGGGAGCCACCTTCCTCAGTCCTGACCCCTTCTCTGTTGTCTAAACAAGTCCACCCAAGGGTGGCTCTGGGATTTTGTCTATTTCATAGAATTTGGGGTATAAACCTGCTTTCAGAGAATATTTCCACTGCAGCTTTTTTTCCGTGCCTTAGCAGCTGAAAGCTGTTACCCTGTACCTGTATCTCAAAGATAACAAGGTCTCCTGAGGTTATTTTGGAGGTAGGTCTTTCTCTCCCCTTCTTGTCCCATTGGCCTTATGTCAGACTCAGCTTGGGGAACCTTCCCAATGACATTTTTAGTGGAATCAGCGAAACCCCTAAGTTCTGGCAAAACGGCTTTTTTTTTTTTTTTTTCCCCCCTGGGATTTTAGTTTGAGCATGTTTCCATCATCTTTAATTGCTTAATAAAGAGAGTCAGTCCTTGGCCTGGACAAAGAACAGATGTAGAAAGGACCAGATGCTCTACTTTCAAGTTAGATAACTCTAAAGTACAAGTCCATCATGTCATTGCTGCTAATCCAACGTTATGCTGTGCAGCTCATCATCCAGGCTGGGAATTGGGTCCCAGATGAAAAGAGAAGGCCAGATGAAAGATACCAAAAATCTTGGGGAATGCTTTATCCAGGTGGGAGAGTGCAGCTCTTGGTGATGCAGCTCAGTCAAGATGTGTTGGTAATGGCACTGCCAAACTACAGCTAACACAGAGGGATATCCAGGACCTGAGATGGCCTCATAATTGCCTGGTTGAGCTCCTTAAGGACACAGCTAAAGGGTGGACCACCAAGCTTCTATACCTTCTTTTGAGTCACATGGCATGCCTGGGGTACCTGAACTACTGGGCACATGGTTTGTGAAGTGCTGGGGGCAAGAAAAGTGCAAGTATTATCATTTAACAATGGAATGTGCTTCTTTTTAACCTAAAACAATAGCAAATGTAACGATGTAATGAAAAGCAGAACAAGGATTTCCAGGGCAAGAGAATTTCAAAGGGATCATGACTATTTCTGAGGTGCTCGAATAATTGTGAAATGAAACCTTTATAGCATATGTAGGATGTTGATTTTAAGTGAAAAAGGTAACAGGACCTTTATTATTCACAGGGTAGAAACATCAGACGTCAAAGTTTGTGGAGGAAGGCACCGGTGAATGATTGTTAATATAACTTTGATTTATGTCGTTATTAGTATAAACTAGTCAAGACAGTCTTTGCTTTAAAAGTCTTTGGTGTTTAAAAGTGAACACAGTCACTTTAACCTTTCTTCAGGGTGTTTGCAAAGTTACAGAAAATTAATCCCAGTCTCTAGGAGAAGAAAGGTATTTTCTCTAATAAAAACCCTCACTTGTGGTTCCCCCCTTTTCACAGAGCTTTTTATGGGTTGGGGGATGACCTCTGGACTATTACTGAGAAATAGTTCCTCATCCAAGTCACTACACTGGGGTCTGTGACTGCTTATTTGGGCGAGTGGTCATCTTTGGGAGATGCGTACATCAGCCTATGATTAGCTGTACAGTTTTGATCTCAAGGGGATGGGAACATCTGAAGTAAAGTGGTGTTCCTTGTGCAATGGCCTTAGGAAGGCTGCTTGTCCTGCGTTTCACTGTGTCTTCTTCATCCACCTGAAACACATCCCTAGCAAGATTAAGATAACGCTGCCTCCAGGGATTGCAGATAGTGCCTGTGGATAACCCTGTCTCCATAACCGATGAGACATTATCTCCAGGGATAGGAAAAACTGCCGTCTGTGTGGCAGATAGTGCTGCTGTTAGTGGTTTTATTTGGCTATCTCAAAGCAGCAACCTTAGGTATCCCACTCCCATTCACGGGTAAGTGACTCAGACATCAAGAAGTAAGAAAGTAATTCTGCCCTTTCCTTCCTGAGGAAAACAAATCTCAGCTCCTTTGCAGAAGTGATGTAGAAAATATGTCTTCTGCAAGGTGCATGAACACTTTTTAAGGGAGTGGGTTATCCATTCCGGAGTGGGTTATCCATTCCAGTAGCCATCAGTGCACATTCTTTGGGTACCAGCAATCCTGAACAACTGCATTGTTTGTCATCCTGATTTAATGAAAAAATGTTTAAAAAAAAAAACCCAACCCAATTCTGTCTCCCATACCTGTGCTGAGACTAATTTCTTCATTAGCCTTTCTGCTTTCTCTGAGGAGAGAGCTGATGAGGAGACACAGCAGGGCCCAGCCAAAAGAACGGGACAGAGAAGAGACCCATGCTCGTGCAGCCCCAGCTTCCACCTCTGTCAGAAATCTCATGGTGTTTCCCATTAATGCGTCGTCTTTTGGAGATTTTGGAACCTGAGGCTGTCACCGTGCACCACAGCAGAGAGCAGAGCCCGAAGCCCAGGCTGGTGGCAGGGCTCTGGCCAGGCTGGGACGCCCGCCCCGGCTCCCCCCAGCCCCGCTCCCCTCCTGCTCGCCGCACCCGCAGAGCGGTCCTCGGGGTTGTTAGTCGTGCAGGCGACACCTCATAAACCCGCCTGGAGATCTCGGGTTTGAGCACAGAGTCACCCGGGCAGGTTTAGAGAGCGATGTCTGTTTGGCGGGCAGCTGTTGCCGCTTTATGGGAAGCCAGCACATGTTCGCACTATAAAACAGGAACAATAGCTTGGGAAAACCTCTGCCTGCGTGCGATGCTTCAGCCCCGCTCTCCATCTGGGAGGTGGTTCTTCCTGGCTGCTACCAACCATCTTAGATGTGCTTTGGATGCAGTTCAGTTCCTCTTCGCCTTGGTTGACTCAGGCAGAAGCTAAGGAGGCACTGAAGTGTGTCAGCACCATCCAGCCGTTGCTGAAGGTACGTTTGTTACTGATCGGGCTGTGGATAAAAATGAACCTGTCAAAAATTGCAGCTTCAGGCAGTTTTCTCTGAAAAAAAAAACCCTTTGGCTCCACAGCCACTGCTGGGGACACAGTGGCAAGACTGAGCACGCACAAAACCTGTTTCTAATGGAGAGCTGTCACACCGTGTTATCATGATGCTGCACTGGTGGAGAGAAGAATATTTTCTTTTTTTCCAGTGGGTTGTTTTGTGTTGCAGAAATTACTCTAAGAAATCAGGAGAGAAAGATCCAAAATCTGGGAACAAGATCAGGTGCCAACTGGGATGACAAACTGGTCTGGAAGAGAAAACTCACTCCCAAATCTGCGTGGGGATGACGACAATAGCAGACGGGGACAACCAAAGGACTGCAAGGGGCCTGCTTTACTCCATGGAAAAGGCAAAGAATAAGTCTTAAAAAGGGATTTTGGAACCACCTGGATGGGCCATTTACTGAGCGTGGTTGGTGAGGACACAGCTCTGCAGTTGGACCCCACACCAGCATGCCCTGCCTGGGAGGCTTGGACGGGATCAGCATAATGGTCCCCTTCCAGGGATGTTCAGCTGATGGTGATATCACTCTATTTTTCAGTGTTTCTTCCTTTTTCCTGCCAGCAGGTAATTGCTGGGTCAAAGAGAGGAGCCAGCACTCTCTTTGTGAAAGACGAGTGTCCCACAGCAATGAGGAGGGAGCAGAAGTCTTGGGAAAGAATCAGATCAGATGAATCACCGTAAAACAAAAATAAGCTTAACTAACTCCACCATCTCCCACCCTTCCCTCCCTGCACTACATGAGCGGTGATCAACAGTGGCACCATTTTCTGGGACAGCTCGTCAGAAGAGCAAGGTCATGATTACCTGACTGCATGAGAGGAAGGGGCAGTGGTAAACAAATGAGCATCAGAGTGAAGGTCCTGAGAGCTGTCCCCAGCAGCATGAATGCAGTCTCCACTGTAAAAACAGTGAGGTGTTTAGATCCCCTGCGGTGGCTGCCAGTCATCTTGGGTAGGTTCCCAAGTGTGAATTCCTGCTCTATGAATTCAGCATCAACAAGAAGTGAGTTTTCATAGGATTTAGAGCCAGAAGGAAATCATTAAGATCCTCTAGTCTGATCGCTGTGATAACACACGCCTTTGGTTGTTACCCAGCAACTTTGGCCCCAAGCCTGGTGGGGATCTTTTTGTTGCAGTTGGGTTTGTTTTTTTTTAAAAGGATACATCCAATCGTGATTCAAATTCTCAGTGAGTGACAAACCACCAAAGGATCTGCAAATGTTGGCAGGCCGTTATTGTCTTTGATGAAGGCGTGTGTCTGATTTCCTGGCTGAAGACCTTACCGTGCCCTTACTTACTGCCAAGTGCCCCGGTCGGAAAAGTCAGATTTGAAGCATGGCTCGGTAATGGGGCCCATTCAGCTAGCAAATTCCCTGGAGGCAGAGGACACCCTCCCCAGCAGGAAAACCACTGGGAAGAGGCAGACCACCACAGGCAGGACCCCTGCCAGCAGCACCTCTGGGCTGCGTAGCAGCAGCCGTTGGACTGAGCAAATAGAGACGGACCTGGGAAGCACAGTCTTGTGCCACTTCCCCAGTGAGGCACCTAATTCCCAGCTAGGGACCTGCATGGGAAGCTGGATCACAAAGTGACCTTGTAAAGGTAACCCCAGCTGCCTATGAAGGAGATGTTGACACCTGAACTTGATGAATGGACTCCTCTCTTTAACAATGATGGCAGGAAATCAGAAGTGGGCAATGGGGTGGGATGAGTTGCCTATGAATGGGAGAAGGATGCCTCTATAGCAGCTTCCAGGAGATGAATATCACTTACAGTAACCACAGCCTCCCTGGCAGTCTCTAAGCTGGCCTGCAGGCTGCTAAGCTGGGTCTGTTTTGTTACGTGAGTATTCAGCAAGCCCACAAGTCCATTTACTGAAGCTTTGGACAAGGGGGTGTCTGCAAATGCAAATGGTTCTTTCTCCATACCTATGTATGTCTCCTATGCCACCCAGGTTAACACTGCCTGGTGATATTCAGGCTGCACCTTGAACCCATGAGGAAAGAAGCCCTGACTTTTCAAATAGTTGCAACCTCAGCATGAACCAGCCACAGCTCCAGAAGTCCCTAAATTGCAGGTTGTTGGAAGCTAAGGGAAGGATGCTGGGGAAATTATTAGCATGAGCAGATTCCTGTGCTCTTTCCATGAGTGTCCAGTGCCGGCTACATCAGAGCTGGGAGAATGTGGACTCCTGGCCAAGCACAGTATGGCTGCTCCTGTGAAACCCATAGACAAATATCTGTTATTGCCTAGTGTAACTGGTCAATTAGGTCATGACGTTAGCTTAAAAAGTCTTCCTCTCTTTCGCATCTGAATGTATTTGGGGAAGGCTAGTCGTCTTTAGTCTGCAGGGGTTATGTATTCTGTTTTTCCCGCACACACACACACACAAAAAAAAGAAACACGAGTTGTTCATGAAATCTTCTGTTTCCAAAAACTTGGCACTCAGAGAAGACTATCAAATGCTATTAGCCTTGCACTGGAATTTGAGCTAGTCTTCAAAGACTTTGTTTTTCTATCCGTAGTGAGGAAGACTTAAATGGGAAATCTCTTGAGGAACCTGTATGCTCTGGGGAGTTCTGCTACTTCACAGTTCTAGGCAGCCAGTGAATTGTGATGAGAGCAGCTTTTTGCAAACTCTGCCCCCGCTGTCAGCTGGAACTGTGAGTTGCACAAGCCACTGACATGAATAATAATGCATGGGAAGACGTTGCACAACACTTCAGACCTCAAGGGCTCTGCAGTTCATGCCATTCATGGGCAAAGGTTGGGTCCGTTCCTTATTTTAGCTGGGGAGATGCATTTAACTGTGGCTACTGCATGAAGGCAAAAGCACGTGGCTGGGATGTTTCTGGGAGGTAGGTCATTAAATGACGTAGCTGTGGCTGGCGAATAGAGCACAGCAGCTCCCAGAGGTCCATCTGGCAGTGTGCAGTTCCCCCGGAGAGTTTGTATTTGTATCTTTATCTATATGCTGTGTTGGCCATATAACACTCAGCTGTTATGGAGGACTTATGAAAGGGAGAACAGTATTTTAAAGGTTGCTGCACGAAAATATCATTTTCAGATGGAGAAACCAGGACACACCATGGTTAGCACCTCAGGAGGTCAGCAAGCCGGCCCCATGGAGGAAGGGTTAAATCTCACCATGCTCTGTCTACCAAAAAACACCGTTTCCCCAGCTCCAACAGTTGAGCTCTTTGTGGTTGCTCAGAAGGTACTGGCTGTTTTGTGTCTTGCTGCTGTTGTGCTCGCTGTGTTATATGTCCTCCCAGGAAAAAATGTCATTCGTTTATAACAGCAAGCCCCTTTTTAAATCATGTTTTGTGTTTTGAGTGCAGGTCAAATAGCAGACACGTGTGATTAATGCAACATCGAGATATTGCAAAAAAAAAAAAAATCACGTGCCTCAGCGGGAAAAGGTATAAAGGACAAATATTCAGTGCTGTTCAACATTTTTGGGAGGTGG
>NW_010540084.1:8216-21250 GCF_000687285.1 Phaethon lepturus | reverse complement strand
TGATCTTACCTAAATAGAAAACCAAAGCCAATGCTTGCAATTGCCAAGGCATCAGCCAAAAGGAAAACACAACTCTGATCGCAACAAAATCATGTATGAGTCATGATGGGCCAAGAACAAGTTTGCTTTCTTTTCTCCCTCATTGAACAGATGATGATTAAAAGATAAATCATGTTTGGAGTCAAATCAAGTGATTGGATTAAAGTTAAGTTGAGTATTTAGAGACTGTTTGGGACACAATGGAAAGCTAATTGAAAACTTACATTTGTGAGACCCTTGAACTCTCCAGCTCTTAATAAAACACTACTGCAACATACACAAGGTTCCCTGTGGGAGAGATTCCTCTCCACAAGTGCTTTTATTCCTCAGGTATGTGGAAAAATGGTATTCATTTTCTCTAAAAGAAAAAGAAAAGTATGTTCATGATCATAATTCAGCTATTGCTCATGATGCAGTAACTTAATCTATTCAGCTCACTGAAAATCAGTGAAGCAAGAGACAGAGAACTCACTTCTTTAAAAATGAAATTTTAAACAGTTCATTCTTTTAACTAGTCTTTGCTTTTCTGAGCAGCTGGTATTCCAGGGCGACTGGTTGCCTGCACTGGGCTGAAGGGACTCTGGAGCCCTAAAAACTGTGTAAAAATTCCTTCTAGATGTGCTGTAGTAGGAAATGTCACGCTTTATTTGTACTAATAATATAATTGCATTCTGGAATCACCCCCAGTTCTTAAGGAACATACCCAGCCTCCAGCTTCAAAGCACTGTCCTTTTTGGTGGAAATACCAGCAAAACCCACAAATAAAGAGAATAAACTTCCCCATGTCCACACACACACACGAACACACAGAAATGAAAAACCCGGTTCTTCATTTGGCCTGTATGTAACCGAGCCCAAGTCTTCCTTGGTAACCCTTAGCATTGAAGTGAAGCTGCAGAAACTCTGTAGTCAAGTTCATTTGGCCCCTTGCACTTTCTGGCTCTTGTAGATTCATCATCTGACTTTTTACTGCCCCAGAGGAGTAGAGACCTTAGGTGGCAACAAGGCATTTTGCAGCCAGAGCCTGCGTGCTACTGGGCACTATAAGACAGCAGTCTGGCTTTCAAGATAAGCCAGCCCTACTTAAGCTACTACCAGTAGAACAGAGAAGCGGTGTTATTCAACAACCCTCACACGTGTGGGTCAGATGTGAACCCACACCGTGCAGATTTGCTTCTAGGGGAAGGAGAGGAGCTTCCCTCAGTCTTCATGACTGCAGGACCTGGGCAGGCTGTTGAGTCTCATGGCCTGTTGGTCCAGAAATGGGTGATGAATGAGTCCTAAGAGGAGCCTGGTAGAGCTCTCTTCCCTTCCATGTGCAAGAGTTTATATTTCTCCCACTAGTTTGATCTTTAGTACAGTTTTTCTGCAAAAAGATGTGTGTGCAGAGACCATAGGTGAAAAGCTTAAATATAGAAGGTTTTGGGGGGGACAATGGGAGTAAGTTATGCCTATTTCAGATTATGAATATAAACTACTTTTCAGACACACTTTTCAGATTGGCACAGATGTGTCTAAGGTAAACCTGACCGGGTGGTGTAGCGGGTGTGATCCCAGTGTGATCAGCATGATGCTTTAAACCCATGGGATTTAGCACTGGTCATAGTCCTATAATTCAGCCAGAGGAAGTGCAGTACCACTACAGAATCAGGTATGTTGCAAAAGCAAAAACCCTTAAAAAATCCCCAATCCCCAAAATATGACATTTACTTTGTATGTCTTCCTGTTCAATGGTGTGGCTGCACAGGACTTCGGGAAGCCATGCAGTCCCTCTTTTTTTCCCTAACACATGACCAACAGCACCTTTTTAGTCCTAAAAGACATGTCATGTCTGTTCTTAGAGGCTAGCAATGCTTGCAGTCTCATTTAGTGCTTTCCCATCCTTACTAATAGAAGGCATTTCCTAATGTTCAAACTGTTTTTTTTGCCTTGCTTCCACTGATATCTGTGACTCCACAATCTCTCTCCACGTTCTGTCTCTTCCTCTTTGCCTTTTACTTAGTCGATGGGTTTAATACGGCTCCCTTAATCTTTTCTACATAGGTCGTGTGTCCTCGACCTCCTGCTGTTCCCTTTCCTGGGTACATTTCAGACCAACAGGTCATGTAGTCACAGCAGAACAAGCTGGTACCAGGAGTAGTCTAACTCCAGTGACTCCAAGTTCTATGTTCTATGTTCTACCTCATCTTTGCAAAGGTAAGCATGCGTATCTCTACAGTGCATGCCTTTGTGCGGCTTGGCCGTATCTGCTGTAGACAACTGAGACAGGGGTGAAGACGAGGCATGTGGGGTTAATGTTTTGGGACTAATTCAAGTTACCAACCCAGGTTAAAATCTAATCTGTTGAAGAGTTCACCTCATTGCCCAACCATTGCTTCCCACTGACTTCAATGGAGCTTTCACAGAGTGCATTGTTCTTTAGCAAAATGAGAATATTAAAATAGTCATAAAGCTAACCTTCTGTTTGTGCTATTTAATGCCAGTTGCATGCACTGAAATGGGAAGTACACTGTAGTAGCACTGCTATATGATGTGCCCACAAAAGCTAGCCTAGCATTTGCTTTTTCTTAACAGCTGTAGTTTGTTCTTCATTAGAAAGCTTTATTATGTCTTAAAGTGATTAATGTGTTCTGGGAGGACTGGGTAATAAGCCAGCAGTCACAAGCTAAAGGACACTCCTTGGTGGATTAGAGGAAGATGGATCAGAAAGATTAACATGCCTCTATTCGTTGTTGCAGATCCTGAGATGTTTCGTCTCAGAGCAGAAGAATGTGGGATGGACACGGCACTGGAGGTGACACTGTGTCTTGCTCAAGGTCAGTTGCACGCGCGTGACTCTTCTGTGTGGAGCTGCCAAGAACATGATAGAGTGAGGAACATTTTGAAGATGGAGAAACAGCTGCTTTGCACAGCATTAGGAAGAAGTGAGAAGGCTACACTTTGTGATGCCTTGAGACGACAACCGTGTGAATGAACATCCTCTCATTTGGGGAACCTGTGGTTTATACTGATTTCTGGTCTGAAGTATGATGGGAAGGTGCAACGTAAATATACGTGATCATCTCAGCTTGCATGTGGCTATACTAGGGAACAGGAACGCTTCATACCCGTGTTGGCTGGGTGATGTGACAGGCTTAATTAGCACTCACTGAAATCAATGTGGTAGCAGTCTAAGAAATGCTGTGTCTTCCTCATAGAATTACGGGTTATGGTTTTTCTGTGCCTGCTTCAGCCATGAGCAGACGTGCACTCTGCCTACCTTGACTCCTGTTGCTGTCAAAAATTTCCTCCTTTTGGCTTTGCCAGCAGAAGTCACTGCTTCCAGACCTTCACCCTTGCAAAATCTGGCAGTGGGAGCAAACCAGAGTGGGTTTTGGTGTGCAGCCTCTAGCTTCGTGCTTTCATTTCTGCAGACATGAGGTTTATTTAGTTGACTAGATACCCCAGCTAAAAAAATTTTTCATTCTTGGGGTGGAATATTTGAATTGACTGAGCTCATGGTGTCAAAGCATCGTCTTGCATGGGAGAAGTGCCCTGCACTTCCCCTCATGGGGAAATGAAGAGTTGAGGGGGTTTTTGATCTGGTCTTGAACAGAAAGGAAACCTACCCACTTTCTTCAGGATGGGCAGCATTTTCTGAGCTTGGAGAGCACCTCTGGGTGCTCTGAAATAGCAAGCTGAACATGGACTGAGATGTGGCAACTCTGTGTAAGAGCCATAGCTGGGAGCAGCTTTGAAGTCCCCTGTGTCTGAGGCCATGATACCTCATAACGTGGCATTTTATCAAATAACTGGTATGGCTCTTTTTACTACTACTGCTGGATGTGATGAGATAGGCTGTCTGGGCGCTTTGGCTCGGACCGCAATTTGTATTGGGTGTCATAAAAAAGGTATGCATGATTTCAGGCTCTCCTCCCCTTATGGGTCTCTCATCTCCTCTACTTTAACGAAAGTAATAATAATTAGAACAATAACATGATATGCATTACCTAAGGGCCTGTACACTGAGTGGTAAGCCAGGAGCCTTTGCGTCCCCCTGAGAGCTCTTCTGTCAACTGCTCTTAATATTCCTGCACTCTTTGCAACCTTATGGTTAGCAAACCTCCACGAGGGGGGAACTCCTCCAACTACATGCAGAAAATACAACCAAGAAGCTGAACAAAATCACATTAGGCGGAGTCTGGGGACACAGGGCCCTGGATGCTAGGAGGACGGCACGAATCTCTTCCTCCTCGCCTTTGAGCACAACTGTGTTCGATTACATGTTGTGCAAATTTGTTCTGGTTTGGTTTTCCCCTCTAAAGGCTAGGGCAGATGTTGTCTTATGAGGCTGCGGTGGGGTTCCAGCTAACATCCCTGGGCAGCATTTCAGGTCTGAATCTCCCACTTTATGACACTTCTTCTGGGGGTGGGCAGGCAGCTGAACAAAAGGGAATTAAAGCTGTTGGACTTCTTTGCTACCTACCGAATACCCTATGCTTTGTGCCTACAGACTCGTATTTTGCAGAAGCAAAGGTAGTGTGAGAGAAGTAGGACATGGGACCAAGGGACACCAAGCATCTGAAGTAGCTGTGAGATACAGCATGAAAACCAAGGGAGGTCTCTATGCTGAGCTCTGTGGCACCTCCATGGAAAGTGCAACAGGAGAGATGAGAGTATTACAGGGTACTAATACGTGTTTGCCTTCGGGGGGAAAAAAAAGTCTCCTAGCTGCAGGAGCACAGAGTTTGTGCTGTATTCATGGGAGTCCTTTGAGAAAGAAAAGCACGTGTGCTGGCCATTTCCTCAAAGAAAATATTCTTTGTGAAAGCTAATAATTTTAGCAGGGATTCCTTTCTTCCTCTTGAGGAGAGTTAAATGAAGTTATGGGTCAGTGAGAGGGCATCTGTACAACACATAGGAAGAGTTTCCAAAGCTTGAATGTAGCCCCTTCATTTGGAGGAGACCTGGTCAAACTGACTTTCCAAAACATTTTCTTTATTAAAGATTTTATGAATGCTTTTTGCTGGTTCACAGAGGCTGTTAAGCCACTCTGAATTGGTAGGACTCAATAGGTGGAACTGACAGAAAGCTTAGGAAAGTTTTAACAATTCTCGTTCCACGAAGCTGAACTTGCCAGTAGTCTCCATCATACTTGTCCAGATTTCTTCATACAAATATTGTGTGATTTCCAGCTGCAAGTGGCATTGTTCCTCCTTCCAGCTGATAAAAGGGCACTGTCATCTAGGCTCATGAAATGCCAGAACAAGTCCAGTATGCCAAGGTTCTTCTACATTTATATCCTCAAGCTCACGCAAAATTCCCTTTTTTCTGAGATATGAGATTGGAAGCACCCTGAGCAACTTCACTGATAACGTTCAGACCCTCCTGTGTGTAGGAACTGGGCAGCCAATAGTTCTCTTTTGGGCTGTAATTTCCTCACTCAGAATTCACTTTAAATCAGAATCGAAGCTGTATGAGGACTGTACATTCACAAGTGAAATTAATAACTGGCTGTTGAGTTTGTAGTTCCCTTGAATGAGGGAACCCTTGGAAAGGCATTGGGTAAAACACTGACTTGTGATGGGAGAGCAGGGGCCAGAAGCTGCAACTAATCTTAATGAAAAAGGGTATCCAAGAAGCGGCTGCAAGGCTGTAAAGTCTGCCTGCTGAAATCTCCACTGGACCATGCTTCTTTGCATCCTGATTTTGAAAGCCCAATTTCCTGAGATATTGCATGATTATTATTTTTTAATCTAAAATGTATGGCTGAAAGAGAAAGCATTAAAAAAAAAAAAACCTGGCAATGCAAATGAGATCATTGAGCGGTTTGCTGGAAATGCCGTGCATTGTGTTGCCCAAAACTTGGCATTTATGGAAGTGACCAGAGGGGAGGAAATGGAATTGTTCTCATGGCCAGTGTCAACTTGGATCATCAAGCCACACCGCAGATTTGGCGTCTCTGATGGAAAAGAGAGGTTTTCCAGTCTGGTACAATCCCGCTTCACAGCGTCAGTTGTTGCGTAGGTTGGGGTCGGTGAGGATTGACAACTGGGTGGGACAGCATTGTATAAGTCTGGCACTTTCTTGTCTTAGATTAATGATCTTCAAATCTGGTTTTCAGGGACACAGACTCACTCACATGTAAATAAAAAACAGAGGGAAACTTTTAAGAGACTCAGATGCTTGCTATTCCGAGCAGCAGCTAATGCAACGCCTTGCAAAGACATCCTGTTGACTGAGAACATAGAGGTCCTTTCGTGCCTTACCTTTTCCCTAGGATATCTCTCTGAAGGAATTCAAAGCTGCTTTTCACACTGAGCTCTTGATCCCGGTTTCCTGGCTACAACTGAAAATTTAGCCTCCCTTTAGCAGGCTCGTGCAAAAGACAGGTGCCTCTGGAAGGTGGTGCAGCCAGCTCAAGGTCTGAATCAACCCTTGGAGGGGTCTCTCTATCGACAGATGAAATCTAAGGCAGCTCCTTTCCTCAGCTGCTGTAGAGAGGTGCCCATAGCTGGAGAGGATGGACCCAGGTCTGAGTTCATGCAAGTCTGAGCAGTTGTGGTCCGGGAGGACACACCCACGTGGAGGTGCAGCAGGCTGAAGCTTATGTAGCCAAGGTAAAGAAGGTGAAGTTGTTGTCACGTGTCTGATATTTCATGAGCCTTTGTTGGAACAACCCCACCTGGTCTGGTCAGGCTGTGCCAGCACCGCAGGCCAAGATTCAATAAAGTCATTGTTTCCAATTAAAAAAAAAACACACTACAGCTATAGAAACTGAGAAGCCCGCGTCTTGGCAGAGGATGGGCTTGAACACCATTTCAGTGCAGTAACAACATTAAAGCCCCATCCTGTTCCCATTGAAGTTGGTGGCAAAGCTCCCATTGACCTCAGTGGGAGTAGGATCAGGCCCCCATATGTAAACACAGTTGGGACAGATCCATAAGGCCCTTACTCCTGGTTTGGGGTCTGTGGATGTCAGTGGTGCTTCCACTGAGGCAACACTGGTGGAGAGGTGGCATGGGTCAGGACCAGAGTTGCATCTAATCAGTGCCCCATGGCTCTCTGTGCATTTATCAAATGGAATTTCAGGCCGAAAACAAAGGGATTGAAAGGTTGAAAAACAACGAAGGAATGCACACTTGGCAGCTCTGCTAACCAGATGTTTGTTTCTTTTTCCTTGTTCTTAAAAATGACTAAAAAACTCGTGAACAGTCTCAAGCCCAGCACAAGGTCAGCCTGAAACTAGGTAAGAGGTGTCGCAACAAGGCGGAACAAACATCTGGGAATGGAAAATGTTAATTTATACCAGGATCTGGTCCTGTGGCTCAGAAAACACGGCTGAACCTTCAGAAGGCTGGGTACATGTGTGCTTTCCCTTCCTACAGCAAGCCTCATCGGTTGTGCGAAGCTCTTGCGGAAGTTCGCAATATTCCCTTTGTGCTGTTGTGTGAACTGCTTCCAAGAGCAGTTGAGCTGTTGTGCTGGAGTCAGAGCAGAAAGAAGCTAACGTTAAAGCAAGTATAGATATAAATATATGCCTCTATTTCCTGGAAAATGCATACCTAAATAACATAGCAGCAAGTTGTACGTTGTACTTCGTGGAACTTTCAAGGGAGAGAATAGCCCTTATAGAGTTAGTCTTATTAAACAGACTTTTTCATTACATTGCAAGAGGTGCCTTTCTGAAGAATCCCTAGTTGGTTTTGATAAAATCAGTCCAAAAAGGGAAAATTACTGGTTTGGAAGCAGCAATATAATGCCCTGAGGCTGCAGAGCAGCAAATTGAATCTCTGGCATCTCTGCTGTGTCACCCCTGACAATATGCACTTCTTCAGCAGCATCTCCACAAGACTGTTCCCAGGACCAGCATCCTTTTGTCTTGTTTCACAGAAAAACACCTCATTAATCAGTCTGCAGAACATCACAGTGAAGTAGATAATCTTTTTTAAAAAAAGAAGAAAAAAGAAGAGGTTATTCATTTTTATTAGTAGAGAGGCTAAGTCAGAGAGGTAGAAGTGACTCATTCGTGACTTACTTGTTCATTAATGATGGGATTAAGAGCTGAACTCTTGTTATCTGACCAACTGGCTTCTTTTCAGATCACATCTGTCTAGTAGTGACTCCACAGCCAAACAGCACGCTTGGCCGGGAGGCAGCATTTTACTAAAGCGGTGTGTTTGAGATGGTGATTGTCTGAACTTACTCTTTCTTAAATCAATGTGGCAAACAAATAATCTTTTAACAACTGGTTCTATCAGGTATGCCCATTTCCAGGGAAAAAAGAAATTGGATGTTTATGCTCAAGTACTTAAGCACGGGCAGTATGCAACACTGAATCGGTTTAATTGGTTTAGATTTGTAAGAAAACAGTACTATCAACAGGGTTAGGATTAGGGTTAGGGCCAGCAGGTGCTCATCGGTACAACTTGCAAAAGTCATGCAGCTTGATGTGTGTGAGCATGACATTTATTAATCTGTAAGTAAAACCAGACTGTGCTGCCTGAGGATGATATCCCTGGACAAAATCAAGCTGTAGTCCCCAGAAAAATACGCTATTAGGGTGGTTTCGAAGTGGCAGGAGCCTGGATAAGGGCAGTGAGGATGCTCTGACAATAGCAACAACCCCGGCAGCTCTTAGGGGAAGGAGAGGAGGAAACTATTTTATTAAGCAGTTTCTTCATGGACATCTAGTAGCTTGCAGGTCTGCTTAGAGCTTCCAGCTGGGAAAACCTGCCTCACCACAGGTACTGGAGCTCTCAGAAAGGAAGGTTTCCTATCAGCCCTCTCACCTGCTTCCCCTGCCTTACCAGCAGCGGAGTGGCCTCCCAAACTCAGCCTTCACCCATTTCTGAGTTGATTCCTCTCTGTGCTATAATGACAGGCACGTGGAGCAGCACAGACTCTCCTTATGCCACCCACTGGTCTCAGGGACATAATTAACAAGCTCAGCGAAGAGCAGCTATTGTCTGGGCCACCTCAATACATAGAGGGATGACAGAAAAAAATTCCTTCTAGAAGAGCTCCTGTGCAAGAGCCCAAATCACTTCATTTTCATCCATGATCCGGCAGGGACGTTGGATGTGCCTCCACACCTGGAAGAGCACTTGCCTGGTCCGCTGGAATGTACCCAAGAAGGACGCCTGTCCATCCTTCTTCTGGCTGAAGCAGCATGTTTCCTCAACCTGCCAGCACTGCCTAATGCCCTCGGGCAAGGCAGACCCCCAGGCAAGCGCGTTTAGTGCCCTTTGCAAGGGATGTCTCCTTGGCGATCAGAGCACCTTGCCGTCCAAGCTGGGTGTCGCGACCGTGTAACGCGCAGGGGAGGTGCGGGCTCGTTTTTGTTTGGGAGAAACACTCGCCGATGCCGAGACTACAACCCTCCCTCCTCCTTCTGCTCCCCAGATCTCTGGCTCTCTTCAGAACCACATTGAAAAGAAATCTTTGTTTGTTTATGGAGTTTCTGGGAGCCTCAGGTTTGTTTTCCTCCCTCCTCCCTCCTGCCAACACTGGAAGTGCCAAAACATAAAAGAGAGGCATTTCTCTTGGAGTTGCCGGCCACGGTTGGAAGGAGGAGTGCCAGAAATGTCAGGAGAAATCTGCTCCTGATCTTCCCAGCACAGTCTTGCGGAGTGGAGGGATGGGGGGAGATCAGCAAAGCATCTGGGCTGCTGGATGCCAACGCAGTCTGCGTTCCAGCTGGGGATGTGTCATTACTCCTTTTGATAAGGACAGTGGCACGCAAAGCCGAGGCCAGAGGAAGGACTGCTGAACACTCCAGAGGTGGTAGCCATCTGCTTGCAGATTTTCTGTGCATGAAAGCGTTGGTTCACCGTGTATTTAGCGCAGATGTTGAAGCCGAAGCCTCCAGATCCACATTTCGGGCCGCTTTAGGGGCACCGCGTGTTTCAGCGCTGGGCTGCCTTTTTGTTGCAATGTGTGGTCTGAGCCAAGCCCCCCTCTGCCACCTGACTAGCATCTTTCACTATAGCCAAAAGCTGCTTTGAAAGCAAATCTTCACCTTTGAAGATCTGAGGAATGGGAGTGAACCAGACAAGTTTGATTCTGCCTTAATGGGCTTCCAGGGTGGAGTTAAGCCTCCCTGTTCCCCGAGAGATGTTGGTGGGAGCCAGTGGGACATCCTTCCGGGAGATTTGTGTCCGAGCTGGTCTTATGCTGAGGTAGCAAAGTTCCCATCAGAGAGGCATAATACAGCGAAGAACCGAATTTTCTTGCAGTCCAATGTAAATGGCCACAGAAGGCCTTGGATTTTAACCTGGGACTCATGGGTGGGACCGGTCTGAATTAAATGTCTCACATGCCAAAAGGCAGACTTCTGCTCTTGCTTTGATGTGCATGTTGCTCTGGTGGGCGGGAGGGGGTACTGTGCAGAAGAGGGAGCTTTAACCTCCGGCCTCAAGGTAATCTGTGAGCACAGGAGATGCCGCATGGGAAAAATTCTGTTTCAGGCCACTAAGCACTTAAAAGAGTCAAACAAGAGATGAGCAACAATGGTATGTTGCTTGTGTATCCAAGAAGGAAGGCACTGGGGAGATTCTGTAAGCTGGTGGCAACACAGGGTAGCGTGGTCTTCCCATGTCCACCAGTTGCCGTGACCTGTTGCTGAAGGCAGCCAGGAGTTGAATTGATTTCTGTGTGTGAGTTTTTACTTGATCTCACTCTATTTCCTGTTGCCATTATCTTGTTTCATGGCTTTTCTTGGCTGTGGTCCCAGCACAATTCATCTGAAGAGATCTTTATGTAAGCTGAGAGAGCGGCACTGTCCTTAAAGATGGGTGTTTGGAGGGATTTTCTCTATGTGTTGTTCCCTTAAAGCATTGCGATCTGTCAGGATTTGACTTCTGCCTGACTTTTTGCCTCTGCTATCCAACCCTCCTGCTACCTGCCCCGCCGGAGAAAGAGACTGTTATCTTTAAGCCATCATTCAGAAGACTCAGAAAGTCATGGGTCGAGACCTCGACCACCTTCTCTTCTTAACCAGTTCACAAGTAACTTCACTGAGCTGTCCCTCTGCATGCCCCCAACCCTGTGGAAGAAGTAGGGCGAAAAGTTCAGCAAGCCACAATCCATTTTACAGCAGACCTGCAAAGCACAAATATTAATACCAATAAAACAAGGAGAGGGTGGTGGTGGAATTCAGTTGCCAGTGGCTGATAGAACTTCAAATACTTAAACTGTGAGCAAGACTTTTAATCCTCACACAATAAACCGTCCTACCTCCAGCATCAGAAGAAAAGTGCTTTTTTTAAGATGGATTATCACAAAAAAATCCCCATCCTTGACATCGCTGAGCTTTCCTGTAAACCATCAGTCTGGATATATTTTATGACGTGATTTATAGAGAGTTTGTTTCTTAAGACTCAAAGCAACATTGCTATAAAAGTATAAAAGATGCATGTTTTGGTAGTGGATGAATGCCATTGCCTTTTTTCCCCAGCTGGGAACCTGCTGAGTGGGTTAACGCCACTTGGAAAGATTAATTCTTCATGTGTGGGCACTCGTTGGCAGCCTTGAAGCAGCGCGGATTACAGTGCCATCATCCTTCTAGTCAAGAGCAACGCCATAGCAGCTACTCAAGCTAAAAGATTAATTAATGAGTTGGAAGCCAAGGGGAATGTGCTTCCTTGGACTTCCAGCACCAGTTTTGCTGATCTTTCTTCTGCAGGCATTTTCACATCACTTTTGCAGCACAGTTTTAGTGTTGCTGTTCTCTGTTCAAGTCATGGAATAGATTAGATAATCCCTAGGCTTTTCCACCTCTAACACTTGTGGTTCTGGTTAAATAGCTGTCAAGTTCTGAATTTAAAAGAGCAGAACAAGCCAAGGCTTTTTAGGTTCTGCTGGGAGGATTACAACTTGTAACACATTCCATAATCTTCCAAAAGCACTTGCACTTTTGGGTTTCCGGACAAAAACTGTTATTCAGCTTTCTGCAGAACTTCTTTGCAGTTCAATCCAATTTTTCCTTCTGCATGAAGGTACCGCTAGTTTACTAAGGCTGGCTTCGGTGGAAATCTACCCTCCCTTTCACTGTTTATGACTGAAGATATTTGCCTATTGCTGAAGCAAAACAAATTTCCTTACAATAAAAAATTGCATCTGCCAATTCACTTTTAAATGTGGCTCTTGGAATTTATAGGAAAGTAAAAGGTCCCAGGGAAATGAATTGCTGTCTTGTAACCTTGCCAAGTATACATAAAAGAGCTGATAGGTCTTTGGCCTACTTGCTTTTATTGTGATCTGTAAGCTGCACATAAATATTGTCTCTCAGATGGCGTGGTTTAGGGCTGTGGAGTTTTCGAAGTAGGTTAAGGAGCTTTTCACCTCCAAATCATTTGTCTGAACCTGGCTGGCTGCTGCTTTTTGTAGTGAGTCATCACAGTGGAGAAGCGACTGGTTTGTGGCCTTAATGGAAATGCCAAGGAATTACCAGGGCATGAGATGCACGTCAGCATAGCATCTTTGGATTCAACAGGGTTGCGCTGATGTAGATGGAGAATCGGATCTCTCACCCGGAGAGGCTCTCCCAGTGGAAATGTTGGGGGGTGGACAAGCTCCCTTCCCTCGACCTCCAAGAGATGGCTTATTTTGGTCTCTCTCCTGCTGGGGCCCAAGTAATAGCCAACAGAGCATTGCAAAGGAGCAAGAAGCCATGTCGGGATGGTGGTGTTTGGTATTGCAAACAAGCATGACATCTCAGAGGTTGGATGAACAGGCTTGATGGTGCTTTTGTCTCGAGAGGCCTCCTAGTCCCACTGAGGTCATGGTCTGGCATCAGAAGATACCTTGAATCTGCTGAGATCTGGGATGCTAACCTACTTTGTGACCTCAGGCACTTCAGTTTGGCCGGGATTCATATCACCTCGGTTTAGGTACTTAAAAGTTAGGCCTTATTCAAAGCTGTCCATCTAGGTTTCATCCAAGTGTAAAAATCTATCTATCTCATGACATGATGCAGAGGTCATGTCTTTCAGCAGAGGTCACATCTCTCAGCT
>NW_010540084.1:0-8185 GCF_000687285.1 Phaethon lepturus | reverse complement strand
CAGGAATGCATTCAAGATAAGATACATTTTTTGTCTCTGCGGTAGGGATTGCTCTTACTATCCACGCTGGTATAATCATTTTGCCATCCACCCAGCATGACAGAGCCTTGATCTCTCTGCCATTGTAGTACAAGTAGAAAGAGTCTAGGTTTAAAGCTTCATTATTGCAGTGACACCATTTTTATTGTTAATATGGTAGGATGGTATTACTTAGCAGCTCCATGTATTTTCAGCTGTTAAGGCAGAATCTGACACTGATTTACAGGCAAAATCAGTTGCTTTCTCCACAAGGAGGAAAAGCAGAATGCTTTCTATTCGGCCCTGATATGTAGTTGTTAGGTTTGTTTTTCTCAAGAAAATTTGGATCTGCTTAACTCTTTGCCATTGGCCAAGTTGAAGTTTTTATTACCAGGGCCTTTCTTCCTTTCCTGGTGCTGTTTATTTATAGCACAGGAATTTCAGCCTTGTCCTTTTGAGAGCATCCTCTATGTTATTAGATCTTTGCAGGGTTTTGTTAGAACTGGTTGCTTCTCCTTCTGTATATCGCCTCTAGTGTTAGAGCTCAGCTGCATTAGGTGCAGTGTAAACACTCCACCAGTGCAAAAGGTGTGTGTCTGCCTTCCTTGGGAAGGAGAAGGTGACAAAAAATTCATCCCTGTGAGAAAAGAAGTCTCTTTTCTGAGAGAAGGAGCCTGGTATCTTTGTAGGTTTGCGCTTAGAAGCAACTGGTGACTGTGAGCTCAGCAGAAATGGGATGGCTTGCCCTACCATAGGTGAGTGGCTTTAGCAAGCTGTTGTCAAATCCTTCTCCTCTGTAAGGAAAACCTTGAAGAATTTGGTGGTGAGGCTTGGTCTTTGAAATTGTGCACGTCTCGGGGAAGGCTTATTAACTTGGCATCTGGATTTGAGGTTGTTAATGCACCAGAGACTGTAACCAAAAAGCGTGGGTTTGGGGAAGGGAGCGGTTGCTGGTTTTGTGTTAATTATACTCCATATTAATACGGAACATATTAATGTTAATTATAATATTTGTATTATATTCTACGATCATTCTTCTTTAGCACCATTGTGGGCAGTTTGTTTGCCTGTCACTATAACCACACGCTGGTTGGCTCCAATGGGACTTCTTTCCAGTAAGTAGCTTGTGTCTGGAGAGAAAATGGGGCTCTGCATGTCTTTTTCTGTTCCCTAGGCAATCACGGTGCAATGTTATGGGAGTCAGGAATGTTTGGGGACAATGTGGAAGAGAGACTGGTGTACTTACTGCCTCTGCATGACAGCAAATACCATATGTTTTCTGTAAGTTTTCAGCTCAACTGGCCTTGCAAAAACCATGCTCTGGGTGACCCTCGGACAATCTGGACCATATCTGTATGCCAGTCGTAGAAGTCCATTAGACTGGCTTTGGTTGCAAACCAGAGTAGTTCAGCACACTTAGTGTAGCGTGGGAAACAGGTTTGGCAGATGCCGGTTCACAAACTTTATGGTGGACCTATGCGATGTTCACAACGCTTCTCTCTCCTTTCTCCATCACTTAGCTGTAATCATTGAAATTCTGAACCTTCACTTAAAGCAGACCTGGATTTCTCACTCAAAGTAAGGAGCTGAGTTCCAAGTTTTGTGCAAAACCACAGGATTATCTTCCTCAAACTTAAAGCTTTGAAAGGGGGTGGGTATCCTAGCTAATTCTGCAGGTACACCTGCATTTTACAAATTGGATCTTCTCTGAAGCTGGGACCCTCTTTTGTGCCCCAAAGGATCCTGAGAGTGGAAAATGCAGACCATCCAAACTTCATGCGAGTAAAATTGTATTCTTGTTACTCAGAAGAAATATAATTTATAAACTGGAAGTTAAATTTTAAGATCATCAACATTTTGGTATCATAAAGGCAGCAGACACAATTGCCTCTGAAACAGGAGGCTATAGAGAGCTGAACAAATTGCCATGTTTCTCTGACAGCTAGTTTGCATGTAGCTACTCTGTATTTTTAATAACACTGAGAAGGCATATGTAGCTTTGCTGCAAAGTCCCCTCATGCCTCCTCATCTCCAGAAGTGTTTAGCATCAGCTTAATTCTTTTCCTACTGCAACCAAAGACAGCATAAAAATGCTTCTTACGCTGCATTTCCTTGCTTATATTTAATAATTCTTTTTTTTTCATTGACTTTAAGGAGTGATGCTGATTTGTCGCTTTGTCAAAAAGATTTGGCTCTTCCTTCATACTTTTTTCAGCAATCCCCATGCATCACAGGGGTGGAGGAGAAATAATTGGCCTATAACTTTGCACAGCTCAGGGAAAACATACAATTAGCATTGCTGCAAATTGCTCCCGGATGAAATTGGTGAGTTGAAAAGTAGAAAAGCCGAAGAGCCCTTGAAGTTGGAAAATTTCCCTCTTTGCCTTAGGATGTTTATGATCTTAAGACATCAGCTGTATCTCTGGGTCTTGTTTTCATAATGAAGTATCTCTTGAGATTTCTTCCACCAGGGTTGTCAGCGTTAGTGTGGGAGACATCAAAGCAAAGCGAGATAACCGGCAACCGGCATGGCAGCGTGGGGTAAAAGGTGAACGCTTTGTGAAACGATGCCTGCAGGCTGTATGTTCCACATCAAATGCAGGCTCTCCTGAGCTTTAAAACCAGAGCACCATAAAACTCTAGGTGACTCCCTTAATGGGTTTAAAAACAATTCTCCCAAGCTTGCTCCCCGTTGTTCGCATAGCCTCTCACCTGTGGAGAGAGGAGAGCAGCGGCGGGCTGCAATGACGGGGCAAGGGGAGAGGAGACGCCGAGCAGGAAGGAGCCAGAGGCAGCTGGTAGTCCCGCAGGATAACATAACTGCTCCAGCGCTCCCCAGGGCCAGGGGCCAGGTGCAAGGGTGAGTGTTCAAAGCAGGCTGAGGAGGGAAGTGCCCAAATCTCATCTAAAATCGTTGCAAATTGGGCAATTATTTGCCTTAGGCTTCCATGCTTTGTAGTAACCGCTGTGTGTGGGAGAAAAGGAGCGTACATATCTTAGGCATTAAAGGGTGAGATGGTATTTTAACCGCCTCTCTCCCTCTTGTGCAGTTTGGTGTGCCCAGCTCTCTCCTTTACAATCCTGTTTTTCTTCCATGTGTAAAGTCTGAAGCGGCTCAATCGGCACGCATGAGGGGAGCAGCTCATTTGAGACATGGAGCCAGTTTGAACAGAGACTTGTATGGGCTTCTTGAGGTCAAGGGGTTGGGAAAAAGCAGTCCAAAAGGATCCAAAACGTTTATCCACTCAGCTCTCCATTTGTACCCCAATGTGGTGGCGAGATGTCAACCCTGACCCACCCATTGGGCAGGGAATAAACCATTCCCTAACCTTGACCTGCTTCCTCGTGTCACTATAATACACCCAAGAGCAGTTGAAATGTCCCTTGTTCTCAATGAATGCTACCAAAGGTCTCCCAAGAACAACCACCAAGGGGAGCCAACACATGATTTTTTTAATCAAATTTTTAATCAATTAATTTAATTGGTTAATGTAATTGATAAATCAATTAATTTTAATCAACTTTAATAAATTAATTTTTTAAGAAACAGAGGTCTCTGAAAACTGAGGAGCTGCTCACAGCTGGAGTGGACTGCCTGGCCAGATGTACCTGAATCCTTGCACCAGTGGAAAACATCCCAAAGCAGAACCTTTCTTTTCCCCCTCCTTTAATTTTCTTCTCTCTTGCTAATGAATTCACCTTGTGGTGAATTCATGGCACAATTTTTTTTCTTTCATGGTTGAGTTGTGTCCCCACCTTACTCAAAGCAGGGATGGCCACTGCAGTTAGCTTTCATGCAAACTGATGCCAGGTCTCGCTGTCTCCTAGCCTAAAGACCTGCAACCAGTTCCCTTGGGCATGTCCCAATCGAAGGAGTGACATGAAAGTTTCCCTGCCAAAGAGTAGTTGATTCTCTGCTGCCCACAGGCTCCTCTGCTTAGGAGCATTTTGCACGCAGAAGTGTCTCCGGGGAATGAGGGAGAGGAGGAGTTAATGAGGTCTGAAGCGGTGTGATGAGTTCTGGGAGGATGGGACTGACTGTGGCGTTCTGGGAATAGATGCATTAG
The DNA here is from genome assembly GCF_000687285.1 of Phaethon lepturus. NCBI lineage: Eukaryota > Metazoa > Chordata > Aves > Phaethontiformes > Phaethontidae > Phaethon > Phaethon lepturus. The sequence goes on along the minus strand of NW_010540084.1, from coordinate 4,100 downwards.
GGAACCTTCATTTCACTGCCCCAGCGCATGCTAGTTCTGAGGGAAAAAGTTATGACCAGACTAGTTTGGGGATGTGAGCAAGAAAACATTCAGTGCAGCAGAATGGACACTCGGTGAGTTGGAGACGATGCCAGTGACAAGGAGCCAGAGCCAGGCTCGCTGGTAATTGCAGCAAGAAGATGCCTGGTATCCATGGCTCTGCAAAAGAAAATGAGAGCAGTGTAATTGGCACAAGGGACGAGGTGTGAAAACCCCACAGGCATTGTCCTAAAACAGCCACAGCCACTTCAAAACCAAACCCCCACCACCCTTAGAAGCGTTTCTCCCCTTACAGCTCTGCTCAGGGCTTCCTCAGGAGGGAACAGTCCTGCCATTCTCTCCTTCCATGGACGTCTAATTGGGAATTTTTGGCGCAGCCAGACCACGAAGGAGCAATTTACTGCGGACTCTGCCTAGGAAATGAGAACCATGTCCCTGCGAGATGGGTCTGGTCTGCCCCAGCCTGCAGCTCTGGCAACAGGGGCAGAAGAAGAAGGAGCTCTTGCAAAGCCAATAAAAATGGTCATCTGGAGACAGCAGCCACTGTGGAGCTGCATGTGTTTTTTTAAAAAACTGAAGAGAGGTGGATTTTTCTCTCCATTATTTCCAGGCTGTTGGAGTTGTTAAGCTGAACGTCATGTGTGAGAAGTATGGCACTGTCTTGAAGCAGGTGACAGGTAGTAAAAAGGTCATTGTAAGGAGCAACAGCCCATGCATAAGGGCAGGAATCTGGCCCCAAAGAGAGGGTTGTCCAGTGGCAGCATTAATTAGAAGCAATGACCAGGACAGCCGTCTTAGACATGACTGCCTTGTGCTATGATGTTGAGACCTGTCCCTGGGGGACTACGGCTGCAAACGGAGGCGAGTGGAAGACCACAGTCTCCACCGAAGGCAAGAAGGCAGATGGTGGTGTCTGACAGTTGTAGAGATGTCTTCCTGTGTGATCCCTCCAGGGCGTTGGATCTATGTAGCAGAGGTTGAGAGGCTGCTCAAGGTCACAGGAGAAGCTTGAGGCTGGGGCTGGGCCTTCAACTGCCTCATTACAGAACTAATGTGTCTTCCCAGGTTGGTGGGAGGGAGGGAGGGAGGGTCAAAGCTGCTAACACCTCTCAGTCCTTTTCTCAAGGCAGGTTTTGTCTGTACAGCAGAGGTATGAACTTGGGCTTTGAGAAATGTCTTGTCCTCATCCGGTAAGTGCTGTGCAGCATTTGGTAATCATCTTCAAACCCTGCCATTTCCTACCTCTACTTCACAGCACTCAAAAGGATTTTGAAACCCTGTGGAAGTAGCTCCATATTGGCATGGTTCTGCCCTTAGAAATACACAACACATGTTTTAGGAACAGTGGGTTTGGAGGTGTGGAAAGCCGTTGACTTTTGTCCCCTGGGAGGACCTCTGTTTTCTCTGGGGTCTATTGGCTGGGACTGGACCACAGCACAGAACCTGAACACAGCATCCTGCCTCCTCTGGGCAACAGCAGTTGTGTCCTATGGAGCTAGTAGCATCAGGCGTGCCAGTGGAGGCCAACTGGAGTTCATGCATTGCTGGTGATAAGAGTTTCTAGCACACTGTGGCTTTTACTTACAAAATTTTGCTCCCCCCACCCCAAAAGAAACTTAGGAAACTGTTTAAATTTTTGTAGGTGAAGTAAAGCATTCAAATGCCAGGAAATGCCAGATTTATAGTTGCCACCGTCATATCACACATGTACTTTGATACAGCCTTTAGTAACCTGACTCCCGGCGTTTCCCAAGGAAATTCAGCATAGGGAGCTGAATTATGGCTGCCCAGAAAAGCTTGGATCAGGTGTTTCCAGCTTCTGAGTACCTAACTCTCCCACCTACGCAGCTCTTTCGGCACCACGCGTTATAAGCATGCATGCAAGGCAGGCGGCACGGCGTTCTGCGTTTCGCGTGCAAGGTAACTCAGGGTGGTGGAAGGTGAGAGTGCGCAGGTCGCCCTGGCGTTGTATCACTTTGAGGGTGCTGTACTCAAGAGCTGGCCCTGACCATCTCCGCTCCCAGAGCACTTAACAGATTTTGTAGGTTTCCTGCTGTAGTGGTTTTAATTTTGCAGGCAGCTTTGAAACGCGGTGGCATCTGACCTCCACTGAAACCAAAGGCATCACTCTGCTGACCTCTGAGCGTTGCCTGTAGTGTCCTCTGTGGAAATCCACCGAGGTCCATTCCCTGCTGAGCCCACCTATGTTTGCTACAGTATGATAGAAAGCAAAATGTTTTTTTCTGAGAGGATGGAATTAGCATTTTGTTCATTCATGACTCTGTTTAGGAATTCGTATTATAGACATTCCCTAAGTACAGAGTCCAGTAGCAGCACTTTGTGAGTTTTGGTAGAGACAAGCAAGCCATGAGGGTGCAGCCTGAACGGGAAAGGATAGAAGACTGGGGGAAATCAAGTTACTGGCTGGGAAATTCCACCTGAGTTTTGGTTTCTGGTTTCAGGATAACAGAGAGACCTGTCCATGTCTCCCTGTTCATGGTGTGTGGTGCCTGATGCAAGCAAGCGTTAAGGTTATTAATGGTAGTTTCAGGAGGTCTGTCTTCTTGCAGACTGGGACTCTGGGATTCAGTGGTGTCCATCTGCATGGTCTCAATTTACAGTGTTGTGCTGAAAGCATGTGTGGATTAGGCAGGAAACAGAGCTGCAAAGGTCCAGATCCACACATGGACTGAGGTGATGGATTGCATTGGAGTAGCTCCTCAGAGACAAAGTCAAGGACATGCGTACCAGTGTCATGAAGCCAGCCTAGGTCTCCCGTGGCACCTCTCTGGCTTGTCAGCTGATGGTCTTCATGGTCAGATAGTGTTTCTTTTTATCTCTTTCCTATTTCTCTGTGAAAAAATATCCTGCTCTTTATCTTACTTTTTTGTTGCTTTTGTGTCAGAATGGGCCTTTGATTGGAAGCTTTCATATATCTTCATCAAGTTTGGTCCTTTCTTGTTCACACATTGCTGGAGATAATAAAGCCTCAGCAAAATCCACTTTGCTAACAACTTTGTGTCCTGTGGGATGTGTCCTACATCCAGCTGTTTCTCCTGTAGCTGAGCAGAATATGTAATGGCAGCCAGTGAAAGGAATATTTTTGGTATAACCCTGTTGCCTTTCTGATGCTCACCACGCTTGGAGGTACTCTGTAAAGCAAACCAGAAAAAGAACAGGAGGCTTTTTTTCTCTTGGCAGCCTCAGTCTCCTCCTTCCTTCTGTGAAATATTTTATTTTGTCTGTCCACAGAGGACTTTGAATAGAAAATTAGAGAAATTATGTCATGATATTAAAGCTAGCAGGGGAAGGGCCTGCTTTAATTTCCCAGTGGTGTACACAGCTCTCATTCAAGGACCACGAACATCTTTTTGCAGGTGTTGCCCCAGTGCAGAACTAGAAGACTGGAGTCAGTTCATGTGAATACCCACACCGAGCTCCAGCACTACCCCGCGAGCATCTTCATGCCTGCTGCACCCTGCTGCAGTGGTTTTAAAACAGTACCCATCCCTTGGTTTGGAAAAGGAACCTCTGAACCACCTAATGAAGCTTCTTAATAAGAAAGGCATTGGACAATACTTTGGATGGGGTGCCAAGAGGGTGTGGGGTCGCTCTGGGCTTGCGGTATTGGCTGAGTCTCCAGGTTGCAAGCTGTGGGTCCTAACCACAGCTCTTGAGGGGGTGGTACAGAAAATGTACCCCTCTTTGCAGGGTGGGTTTAAATCACCTCTGTGGACGCTGGAAGAGAACGATGACTCTGCTTGCCTGACAGACTGGTGTAACAGAAGAGATGTCCAGACAATGCTGGGGTTGCTCTGTGCTTCACTCCCAAGCCGCAGCTACAGGTAGAGTTTTGCAAATGAAAGGTCCCTGTGTGTTTTCCTCTCCTACGTTGAGCCTCCAGTATCCTTTATGTCTCAGAGAAGCTGTGATTTAAGCTAGTACAGAGGATGTATACTCTGTTCCCCAGTTCTTCCCCCAATAATCCAAACCTGAACTGAACTACCTTCACAGCTGCATGTATGCATTATAGTAATCACAGAATCACTAAGGTTGGAAAG
>NW_010540083.1:0-31916 GCF_000687285.1 Phaethon lepturus | reverse complement strand
TCGGAAGTCCATGATAGCAGTTTTGCTGACTACTCCAGTACTTTCCACAAAGTCTACTATTTCTCAAACCAATGAGCCTCCCTCCATCAAAAAAATTGGGACTCAGACTTGTTACTTCAGAATGGAAGTTCAAAATGTCTTGAGCTCAAGGTTAACTCTCCAAATGCAGAACAACAACAGGCTTCTGGTGTAATAACTGAGGATTTGAACAGCATGTTCAATGGGATAGGAATGGGACAGGACCCCCCTGGGTCTTGTCCTTAAACTCCAGAAAGAAAACTCAGTCGAGTCAGACACTCTCCTGGCTTTTACGTTCCACAAGCAGCTGCCTAGGAGCTACAGAGCAAAGTCCTTAAACACGATCACCCTGACTTGTCATCCCCTTGTTAAAAGCCGCTGCTTAAAGGCATTATTCCCTCAATTTGGAAATAGGTGGGGGATGAGAATGTGAGCCTGTATCTCAGCAATTCTGGTCCACAGTCTTATATTCTGCCATAAATCTATTTTCACTGGCAGCATAAGCTAGCAAATTTATCTGGGAACTAAGGCACAGCACACGTTCAATTCTGGTGGTTCTGCTCAGGGGTGGAGAGGTGGTTACTAGCGTAGTAGCAGGTCACTTGGGAGCAGCAGCTTAAACCACTGTAACAAAATGCACTGGAACTCATCTGTCACTGTCTTCCCTCTCTGATTGTGAAACCTCCTATCCAAGCCTACAGCTTATTTTCACTTCTTTTCCCTTGCTGCTCTTCTTAAAATGTTACTAATGCAGGTTGTCAGATTTTCTTCAGCTTTATAGCAGGCATCGTGCTGAGAAATAAGTGAAAGAAGGAGGAAATACTCTATAGTGCAAGACATAAGTGGTGCTCTACAGTTGGGTTCACTTTTTGTTGTTAGTGGTGGCTGTTTTATTTAAGATGGCTAAGGAGAAAAAGAAACGTTAAAGAAATCTAACGCTGTACAAAAGAAAATATAACACTCAGCAAAAATCCAAACAAAAGCTAACTGAGCGTAAAAACTGTTTTAAGGAATAAACACCGAGGCACTGAGTTCTGTTAGCATTCAAATCAAGCATCAAGATTGTTCATATCATGAACTTACTCCTTCCCAACACACTCACCAATACAACATAATGTCTGTGATATATTTCCATGGTCCGTGATGTGCTAGGAAAGCATGCAAGTGAGCAACAGTTTGTCCAGACATAGGCTTAATGCTTGTTCTCTGCAAGTCTCTACGTACCATTCCAGGCAGCAAGTATACTTATCCACGATTTCAATCTTCCAGTTTTGTGCAGCAGAAAACATCAATAGCTGCGTTAAGTCACTCACCCATAACGTGTAAGACCCCCTGCGGCTCCCTGGAAAAGTCAGCATACTCTGATCTGAGACAGCAACAGACGCCAGGCCACTGCTCCTGGATGGTGGCCATTCAAAGTCAGCCTCAGCCTGATCAGTTTTGCTTTTCTGCTTCTTTATAATCTGTAAGGTAGGGGGATGGGGTGGGAGAGAATTAAAAAAAAGCGCTCAGAAGATACTGTCTGAGGTGTATGGAGAAAAACTACATTAACCCTTTCTCAAGGCAAGCTGTCTGGGGAGAACATTTGGGTTTCCTTTTGCTTTTGCTCCAGGTGATTCTGGATTATTCTGACAACTTGCATGCATTTCTTCTCATCTGAAGACAAGAATTTTTGCAAAGAAACATCAAATACTACATATGAGGGGAATTTTAAATGCTCCCATGACATCTAGACACATTTCTACTGAAAACAGAGGTCTTAGGAGTCTAGGCACTATTTTTGTTTCTGAAAATCTACACTGTCTTAAGAGAGAGTGAAGATAATACAGACTACCTGTCTCCCTACACTTCATTTCCACAACTGTTCTGACTCCCATTTAAAGTATCTACAGAATATTATTCTATGGCATAAAATATCTCGTTAGGCAGCTTTTGACAAAAGCGGTAGGAATTCAAGCTTGGCTGAGATAGGCTCTGGACTATCAAAGACCCAATAAGCAGAATTATTCTTCTAACATCCCTATTAAAAAAGAAGGCAGATTATATTCCATTGAGCTGCTGCTCTCCTGGCTTTTCTTGATAGCCTTATAAACAACATGTTCATCTTCTGGTGTGTGATCCACACATTGTTAAATGCCACATACCATACACAGATGTGGCAATTAGCTTAGTTCACATGCAGGGAGACTAACTTAGCAAGTGGTTACTTTACTGATCACGGGAGCTTAGCAGCACTCTGTTCATGCTTGTCTTGCCTTGCTCAAAATGGTCCAGACAAACTCAAGGGGTATTTCTTCCCACAAGCCCCCCATTTCTGTGCTGCGTCAGTGCCAACTGTGAGTTTTGCAGGAAGAAGAACGAGCTTTCCTGAAAAAGCCACACAAATCAGACACACAGAGGGTTCTGCACTGTTTTGGGTATCCCTCACAGCATCATTAACCAAATTCTATTTAAATGATTGATGCTTTCTATGTATGTGTTGCAGATGCAGGGTTCAGTAGAGGGTATGGTCAAGAGCCACAATTCTTTACACTGGAAAGCTTTGTGCCTTTGAGAAGTGAAGTGTAGACATAAAATTCCATTGAGCAGGGGCCTCCTCTTCCAAGCAAGGATATCACAGACCTGTGGGAGTGGTACCTCTCAGCTCTGACGGTGTAGGCCATCAGTTTAGGCATTGGATTAAGCTTATTTATAAAGTGATCTCTCTGTCAGACGTAGCTGATTAAGCCTATACTGCGACAGTTGACATTGTCATTTACTCTACTTTCTACATTGATGCCATCCTTTTTGCTGTTAGCAGAGTTAAAGCTCACCAGACTAAAGGATTATGTTGTGCCTATTAAACAAGCTAGGGAAAAATGCATGCCATACCTTCTGCACGATGGTTGTGGCCAGCTCTTCTATGAGGTCCTCCTTATGTTCCTGCAAGTAACAAGCCTCGTTCTGTTTGTCCTGCATGAAAATGGATATCTGTAGTTGCTAAAATCACACAAAAACAGCCTTTCCACAGAAATGGTATAGATCAGGAAATGCGTGATATGCCCTATTGGCACTGTGGGAAGAAACTACAGGTACTTACATTGCATGTCACCTTCTGAAATGCAACATGAATCTTGGATACAAGTTCATAAAACCCACACGCAACTCTTTAGGTATGGCATGAGATAGTCACTATGTTTTTATATTTTCTTTTGTATCTACTTGCTTTTGTATCACTACCCAAATTAAAAGAAATATAATTGTTCTATTTAAATTAATACATAATTTTGGAAAACATTACCAGGCTGTCACTGTAGGTCTCTGCCTTAGAAATAGCTTCTTCCACTGCTTCCTCTGCAACACGTAAGGCCACAGCAAGCGTATCCATCATGCTGTGTCCTAGGCGAAGAATAAGATAAAACCACCACGTTCTTTATATATGTACCTTTTGCACAATGAGCTCCAAAATTCAGACTTGTATTCTGGAAATATATTCAAATCTTAGGTTGTTCATGAAAAAGTTCATTTCCTCAACCCATAATTACGCATAGTAAAATAAACACCTTAAGACACAGAAATTTGTCTCAATCTCTATGTAACTTCTTAAATGTAAATATTAAATACAGTAAAACACAGTATTTTTATGTTGTTTGTTTTAGAATCCAGCAAAACAGTTAGGAGGAAATCATAGGAAGAAAATTTGTAAACTTCCTATAAACACCAACAGAGCATAAGAACCAAAATGAAAGAAGTATATGAGCATAGGGAAGGAAATGGGAGAGAAATAACAAAACCTGAACATTAAGAAAACCACACTAGAATAAGCATGTATTAGCTGTAATACTAAAGCAAGATGGCCCAGCATGGTACACAAAGGATTTTTAGTAGTTTGCTAAAAGTTTAGTTTCAGCTAAAAGATTGTTGGATCTGTGAACAAGACTCACCAGCGCTCTAAGCTATTTGTCCAGTAATTCAGAGTGAAAGGACTGTGTTTTAATCAAACGAGTTTTTAGCAGCATACCTTCTGTCTGTCGGTAGAATGTAGAGTCACTGCCACAAATGCTTCCTTCATTTTCAAAGCTTCCATCAAAAAAACCTCCTTCTGCTCAAAAAAGACAGTACCATGCGTTAGGGGAGTAAGTTCCCGTTAACAGCAGAGGCATTATTACATGAGAATATTCACTCAAGATACAGTGGCACTGCACAAAAAGAGGGATAACCAGAAAATTCCTCCTACCTTTTGAATAAACTATGACTGCAAGACCTTTTGTACAGAACATGATTGCTTTTATACGAAAGATCTCTCATTTTGGATGGCGAGAACTATTTGTACAGTAAAAGAGAGAGAGGAAGAAGCTACTAGGTATAAAACTTACATAGTAGAAGTTAAGTACAGGGAATTTACCTTTAATACAACATTTAGGGTTGAAATAGATTCTACGTTTTAAAGGGCAATGTTGTATAAATAAGCCAAAACTCAGACATATGTACTAGTATTTATTTTCAAAGGGAACAAAAGGTTTACCTAACAGTCACATGGAGAGTAGAAGAAAGTTAGCAATGACATTTAGGTTCAAAGGCCTTCCTTAGAAAGGTCTCACAGAAAGTGCACATGCCACTGCAACTCATCATTGAACTGTTCACACTTCCATTCAAGGAAAAATTCAGTGAGACTCTGGCTTAATTGAAGTCAACACATCATATTAAAGTTCTGAAGGATCCATGCCCACAGTTTTTAATTCTGTTGTCCCACTTCTGCCCTCACTGACACTGAATTTCTTGTCTTCATACGTATTTGTTCTCAACTGTCATGGAATCTTCTCTAGAAAAATGAATTTGATACAGAGAAAGCAAAAAGACTAAAAAATCAGAATTTAATGCATAGGTTGCTTCTTCCTAGAAGCTTTTATGCCAATTTTCATAAGAAACACTTCTAACCCATTTTATATCTCTAACTACTTTTCTTATGGGGTGAGGCATTGTAACACCATAGTTAAGGGATAATTGTGTCTCTTCATTTAAAAGGGTACATCATTACCTAGTCAGCATCTGTTAACCATTTACAAACATCAATAGAAAAATAAGATGTGGCCAGTTTCAGATCCTTAAGTATACAAAACTCTAAGTGAGGACAATCTGATACTGAATGCATCCCATGTTAACCAAATTTTGCTTGAATCACTATGGAAATGTGCTCTAAGGCCAAATGTTGAATGCAAAATTATTTTCTCATTTATTGACTACTCAGAACTGTGACAACTTTTGGAACATAGGCTAGAATATAAACTGCAATTTACAGACTGAAGATAACAGTTCTTCTGTGTCAGTGGCACAATTAAGATTAAACATTCTTTGAATTCTTAAACAGCTCTCTAGACACCTTACCTCTCTTTTTCTCTCCACTGAGGTATTTCTTTTATCAAAAAAATAGCCTTAAAAAAATATCTTTTGAAATAATCTCAGAATTTCCATTGTCTCAGCTTGTGTGTTAAAGTAGATAAGCTAAAAAGAAATCAACACAGCTGTTCTTACCTATTACATCAGGACAAACTCCACTCTCCAGTCTATGCTTCTTGTATAAGTTCTTCAGGACTTTGGCACTTCCGAAACACTTAAAGCGGCTTTTGACATTATTATAGTACCAATCCAAAGACTGGGTCCTTAGGAGCCTAAAACAGAAAAATAAACTACATATTTGGAATGATTCTACAACAAAGAAATGTAAAGAGTTTACCATTCTTTTATGTAAAAAAGGGTCTTTTGCATAAACATATTAATTTCTGAATACTTCATTACTGTTTGTACTTTGCAAGTGTCCAGTATACTGAGGCAAAAAAAAAAAAAAAAAGGAAACTCATGAGCAAATATCTGCTTCACATTACTCAAGGTTTTATTTGGTTTTGCTACAATCAGAGGAGGTGCTCTCCCTTTCTACATTATAATGCCAACACTACAACCTTTGGAAAATATAAACCTTGAAACAGCACAGGAAGGTTTTAAAAATAGCCTTTATTTACAGATTTACAGATAATGTAAGAACATTATCTCATTAATGCACCAGCAAAAAATAACGTTTTCATAAAAATATGAAAAGCACTGCTTTTGTTTGGGGAAACCAATAGAGTAGACAAAGCCTAATTAGAGGACCTCCAAGCAGAATGAGCAAGAATGGCAGGCAGACAACCCTTCTGGGGGGGAAGGACTCACAACTGCAGCTGGGTTTCTTACTTCAACAGTAAGCATCACTGACATCAATAATTCATCCTAATGGATTTGTCCCCAGAGCTCATATACTCTTATAAAGCCAGGAGATACCGTCAAGCTCTGTGTTCTCTTCCATGTGGCAATGGGATCCTGCTTCACCTTTTACGTCAGCAGTGGGTGGAGAGAACCTGCGCCATACTCCCAGGCAACACAACCACAGGTTACTGCGGGGTAACCCACAGCGGTCCCGTACGTTTCCTACTGAGGGCGTCACTGCAGAGGGGGATCTTAGGGTTCCAGCTGTAAATTACAGCTGACTTACCCAAAAGCCTCCAGAAAGGAGAATTAAGCCTGAGCCAGGGAACACGAACTAATTCTGAACGTTTGCTTCCCCGTTTGAGCCCATTTGTTCCTCTGCACATTGCCACAGTAGTTTATTTTTAATTAATTTACTGCACTTATATTGCAGGAGCCAAGGTATTTTTATAGGACATGAAAACGTTTTATACAAACCAGTGTCTAGTATAGGTTAATTTCCATTTTGTAATAATTAAAAGAATTAATTTGGTAATTAATTGGGGTCTTGGAACTAGAAGCCCTATGGAGGGCTTTCTTGTTACATAACTAAGCAAAGAGACGATTCTTAACACCAAGATTTTAGAGAACAAAAGGCTCAGGTTAGTGTCCGGTGTCAATGTTATGAACCCCTAAAGAAACGATGTTACTATCAGGAGTGCTACACTCTCAGCACTTCCAGATTTGAACACATTCGGATGATTTAATTCCATTTTTTAAACCTGGGGTTGCGGGTGAAAAACAAAATAAAATGAAAGCCCCACTGTAACCTTTAGATTTTCCTTCAGGGACCTTGGACTTGACTTTATAAAGTGCAAAGCAAATGACAATCCACAACTTTTATTTAACACAGACTGTTTCACAAGCAAATAAAATCTCACCTGTTGAGAAACTAGCAACGTAGTTCTTACTCAGCACTGAACCTTGAGAGATACTGGATAACAAACAACCTGGGGTTTCAACTAAATGCTTCCAGTCTGGCTGCAGATTTTTTGAGTTTCAGTATACTGCTAAAAAGTAATATCCACTTCACGTAAAGCAGAACATCATGATACAGTCCACTTCTCTGTCATCACTGGAAAGTGTTTAGTAGCAAATACCAGCAGCGGGAAATTAAAAATAAAAATCAGTGAAGCCTATCGTATTCAAACTGTGAACTCTTAAAGTTACACTAGTTGCTCTACTGAAGACAACTGAAGAAAAAGGAAAAATATGCTTCTGTTCCATTATGTGCTATATGCTGTGTCAGCGAGTAGATGCAGGAGAGATGTTTATAGATAATGTAAGAAAGTTAGTCCTTTACTATTTGCACAGTAATATGTCAAGCCTAACTGTGGTTCCCAGGAGGCTGTTTAGTTCCAATATTCACCATTTGACAAATACCACTAACATGTGACAAGGGCAAAAATCCTTTTTTTTCTGGAAAATGTCCTTACACATGGTGCAGGGATGACTGACATTTGATGAAGCACAAGCGATAGAGCACGAGCAATGGGAAGCATGGCAAGGTCTGTCTGTGAAGTGCAGCGTTTCTGAATTCCTGTGACACTGCCACCAAGAAATCCGTTATGATGCCTGTCCAAGTCCTGACCCACTGACCAGGGCTTGGCTGCTTGGCACAGTGACGAATCTGTGACTGGAGGCAAATTTCTCTCCCAAACCTGCAATTCTTCGGCCTTTTGAGAACCTGCCTTCTTTCTGGTCAGGAACCATTTGCTCTCATGCAAACTGCATCAGAAAGGAACAAACACTATGTCTTCTGCTTGCTGCATTTGATTCACTTTTTTCCCCACTGACTTTCTATGGGTGCTGGAAGTGTAAGATTTCAGTCAGTAGCACGGAGTCACAATCATTATGATGGATAAAACAAAGCCTGCACGTCTGGGTTGGAAGCAGCTCAGCAGGAGGTATTGGCCAGGAAGGATACTCTTCTGCCCAGTGAACACTGTGTCCTCCATGCTGTCCACAAACTAGTACCACAGCACTATCGCTGCTCATGGACTCACAGCGCTGTGAGTCCCCAAACGCATTGCTTTAGGGCTTTCAAGATCCCTACCAACTACCTTAGCATGTTTACTGAGCAACCTCAGCTCCACTAGTTCGAAATGCTGAACTTGTCATCTTCTTGGAAGCCAAGTAGACCCAGTTCTCAATATTCAGACTAAGTGACAAGGTACCAAAAGCAGAAAGTCACCTATCTCATTGTACACACTGTATGAGTTACAGTTGGTTATGAATGCTGACCTGGCAACTTTGGAAAAATGAGAGATGAGACCCATTGCAAGTCTGCATCCTCATCTTTTTCCCCATGTTACCATGGTTTTCTGGGTCTGATTAATACTGTTTCTGTAAAAACAGAAAGCTAACAGCACTGATTTCTTAATGAGGTGAGAGTGCTTTGCAACTAACACAATTTTAGAGACAGGCTTTGTATTTGTAATGATAACATTTTCCATACATGAACTTTGGAAGAGTCAAAAGGATAGGAGATTATACATCTCAAAGCAGCAACGAAAGAAGAGATGCTTGAGTCTTTGTACTAGTTAATCTGGTGTAAGCACAAGGATTGGAATTTATTTTTTTTCAAAATTTCCTCATTGCTGCAGGATTAACACTTTGTGAGTAATCTAATCGTCTCATGCTTCTCTCTTATGTGTTGGAGAGCTACCAACAACTCCAAATCTATGTGTCTGTCCTGCACACATTTTATAGCAGATTACAATGCCTCCTCTAAAGCTTTTTGGTCTCTTAACTTTCAAATAAGTCACAATGTCCCACTGATTCCTCCTGGGGAGAAAGGATTTGGAGAAAAGAGTAGTTCTCTTATAGATACTAAAATAACGGACACAGTCAAAAGAGAAATAAGAGCATTTTCGCCTTATTTCAAAATCCTTTAATGTTGACCTGTATTTTAAAGCTGTATTCTGCAAAAGCAATCCATGAGTCCAGAATAATGAAAGACTATGACAGTGCTAGCATTAAACTGTTAAAATGAAAACCTCCCTTATTACCTCTAATAGAAAGCGTGCAAGTTCTCTCTGCGAAATGAAAGTTCACACTTAAAGGACATTAGTTGTATGCATTTTAAAGAAGCAGGAATGGTTGAAGCCATTTCTCTCTCTTTCTGTGCCATAAAGACTGCTATGTCTTTATTGCTAAATAGCCTTAAATGCTAAGGACATTATTTATGTTATATAATACTGCCATGGAGCTGAGTTGCATTTTGATGTGCTTTTGGTAGAGGGGAATACTGTGATTTTAAAATTTTGGTTTACTAGAAAGTGTGGAAGCTAGGCAGACATTTTTGGTTTTTAACAACATTAAAACTTGAACAGTATTATAAAGCCCCTGTGGTTTTTTTTTTAGTGCAGCAATGTGTTTGCCTTAATCAAGTAGCACCATAAGAGCAACGGATAAGCCCATTAAAATCTTTACAAGTATTTTTCAGTAGACTTCCTACCCGCAGCATGCAAATACTCAATTTTTAGCCTCTCCCAACAAAAAAAGTACACCAGCTGTGCTGGGGAGTGGGGACATGAACCATCTCTCATTATTAGTGATGATCACAAGAACATCACATGAAAGATGCCACTCATGCATGATGACAAGTATTCACTACTCAGTACAGAGGAGGTTGTTTAGTGAGTGATTTACCACTTCAATTTTTTTTTCTTCTAAAAAGTTGTGAAGTTTTACCTGGTCTAAAGGCAATATGAAGCTTCTGCAATAAATGTTCTTTAAAAGGTAGCTCCAACTTAATGTTCATGACCTTAATCTCTACCCATAATGCAAGTTGAACTACAAGGAAGCATTTTATAACAAAGTTTTCCCATGAACTTTGTGAGACTTTTTCTCCCACAAGAACTTGTCACTTACTGAGCTGCAGTTTAGTTTCTGTAAGTCAGGAGGTGCTTCTACAAATCTGAACTTACATTATTTAAATGTCAGAGTGAATACATCATCACTTGCAGTTTCCTTGCAGTTGATTTGCACTGGAAACTGAAGACTCCTTTTCAGCCTTCCACTCTTACTTACCGCATCTTCCATAGCTTTGTGCCAACAGCCAGGCCAGTAAACCCTTCTAGCCCCTCAATCTGACTCCAAAATCAGAACTGCAAACTTCACCTGCACATGAACAACTGTTTGTACAAATGGTTATGCCAAAAAATTTTGTATTTCTGAGGGTCACCTCCATATATGTATTGTGAAATGTTAGACAAGAGTTTCATGCCACCCTGCTACAGCCTCTTATGTTCACTCGAGGTGGAGGCATCCCCTCCAGCCCCCGCTGCCCGCTGAACCTCTTGAGGCAGATTGCTCTCCCCTCATCCATAACCTTTGCCGTCTTTCTACCAGAACCATGGGAATCACGTTGTAGGCTAAATGACACTATCGCCTCCCTGCAGCCCCACTGATTCTGTTGATGGTCCACAGCGTGTTAAGATACTGGAAATCGGACTTTATGACCCTTAGGTATACAATGACAGCACAATAATCACAAAGTACTATCTTTAAAAATAATTTTTATACTTCCTCTTGACAGGAAAAGGTGCTCCTTCAAATACTCGTTTATTTTTTTAAACGTGTTAAACTCATTACCATCCCCCTGCAATCAGTCCAGCATTACCACTGCATTTACTAGTAGCAGACTTCTGGTTTGGTTGCAATTTTCATTATAAACTCCATTTTCCAGAGTTTTATAACTTAGTTGTGAGATGTTCCCCATGCTTCTTACTTTGTAAAACAGGAAATAATAAAAAAAATCTAGTACCAGACCCATTAAAGTAATGTCCAGCATAAAAAAGGTCTTCATTAAACAGCTGCTTAATATTCTTGAATGGGCATCAGCACTACTCAGCCCTGAAATGCAGACATTCAGCAGCAATTTCTCATACAAGTGATGATCAGCTAACCACTAATCAAGCTCACTAGAAACCAAATAAAACAATTGCTAAAAAATAACTTCTATCTAGGGAAAAAAATAAAAAAAAAAGGCTTTGAGTATTGTTACCCTGCACTCCTCCTGCTGTGCCCAAGCCCTAGTGTAACATCTACTCTCAGGTCACTTGAGATCTGCATTTGGCAGTTGGCTAGATTTACTCAGGAAGGGAGCTGCTTTACAATTCTTGGACCTTTTTACTTTTGTGGATGTGACAATTTTTTAAAATTACATAACGAAAACTAAAAAAGCCAAACAAACCCACCCCCAAAATACAGGACTATCCGCAGATCAGAACGGCTGCTCTGTGGGAGACTCCAAAATGCAACACAACCACATCAAACTGAAGAAATAGAAGTATAAATTTTCAGTGGAAAAGCAACATCAATGTTCAGTTTTCACTCTTTCAAAGCACTCCCAAGGCTCCTTGAACTGCCCAGATGTTCAGTGTAAGTGAAGAGATGGAGGGGTTGGGAGCCAGGAGAAGACTGCTTGCTGAGATATTCCAGAGCTTGGACATGGGTGGACAGGATGCCTCCAAAGTAGACCTGCTTAGCCACCCTGCTGGGCAGAGGCATGCTGCGGTTGAAACAGTCTTATCTTTAACCATGATGTTCCCCCCCAGACAGGTGACCAGTGCTGTAGGACCAACATCCTTGAAGCCCTGCCCCTCCCGGGGAGCTGCATGTCCACCACCCTCCGGCTGTGCTGGCACCATGTTACACCATCAGTGGTTGGGAAACTCCAGCTAATCCAGATGATGTCATCTCAGGCACGCCGGCTGTCTCAGGCCCCCCGACACGGGCTCTCTCCACGTGCTGGCTATGCAGACTACAAAGCTCAAGGCCCTTGTTTCCATTTCCCAGGCACTGAGTGGCCTCAGCCTGGTGCCCACAGAAACAATTAAGATTTAGCCTGTCACTTCTTATTTACTCAGTTTTAGAGTAAAATTGCTTCAATCTCAGCATCCTGAAATATTCTTGCTCTGCCAATAGCAATTATTTGCTTCTTCCCTTGGGCTGATGTTTTAGAGCTTGTAATGCACTGCTCATTATAAATTGTTGAATTAAAGTATTTCAGTGCCTTTCAGTCTCAGTGAAATCAAACATACTTCCAGGTTCAAGAATGCAACTTCACCTTCTTTCCCTTCAGGATGAATTATTACTATAGCACACAAACACCACACACATGAATATCGTGCCAACGCTCAGTTTCCTAAAAATCAGACTTAAAAAAATACATCTATTGAGAAAGTCCAGCCCCCCCTGAAGCCCTGAACAGGAACTGTGGCCAAGCTCACATCATTCCAAGAGGGGACTTAGATTCCCCTGATGGTTTTGCATATATCCCCTGCCTGTGAAAGGCAGTTGTTCACACCTCAAGAGCAACAGCTACTGATCATTTAGCCCAGCAGGCCACTGTTAACTCTTTGTGACGCTTCCTTCCTAAGCTTTAAGTTGAAATCCTATTTATTTTTTTTTTTATGGCATTCTGCAGATCACCCATCACTGAAGAAGTGCTGCTCCAGAAAATTTCTTCCTCCAGTTATCCACAGCAGAGGGCTGCACCCAGATTGCAGCGCGACACGCGCAAGCACGGCACACTGACCCGTGCAGGCGTGTCACAGGAAAGGCTACAGTGGTGCACGATGAATGCTACGCTCGGCAGTCAGCAAAAGCCAGGCAACAGCAGAGGAGAGACTGTCTCAAGTCAAAGCATCTACCCCAGAATGAAAGCTGTCCAACCCAGTGAAAACTCCAGCTGTCTTTCCCGCAAGTGGAACAAAACAACTGTCCATGTCCCTCACAGTGAAATCGTGACTTTCCTGTGCCAGCAGAAACGAACCCAGCGCCGTAATTGCACTGCAGTTTACACTATGTTAATTATTCACAGAGCTCAACCAACAGTATTATAGTGTTATATTGTGTGTTATATATAGTACAACATAGTGTTATATATTATAGTGTTACAGTGTCAACCAACAGTGCTGTATAAGGCATTTCCTAAAAATACGCATCCTCCCAACCATTCACTGAGAAATTCACTGGCCCAGTTTGGGCTTTTAAATTCCAACATGAAGCAACATACAAGAAATAATAAATTAAGGTTAGCACAGAGGAAAAAACGGGGTTTTTTTTGTTTGTTACAAAAGACAGCTGTATGTGCAATCCTCAAATTTGCTTAGTCTGTCTCCTTTAGCTTTGAAATCAGTCAAGAAGTAAGCTGTGGGAGGGAGACAGAGCAGGTTTCATACAGAAAATCTAGATATATTTTATGAATGGAACAAAGATCAAAACTGGTAACAAGTTCACCTAATCATGATTATTGAGGAAAGTACTAAAGTGTTTACCACCTGGGCCCTTTAAACCAAGCCTCAGTGACTTTCCAAAGGGAGATGCCAAGGATTGCTCAGTGCAGCATGTGCCAAAGGACAGGAATCACTTGCTGCGTTATCCAGTAGGCCACAGTAAGTGATTGCTAGCTCATAAAAGTAAGATCATGACCCATACTAGTTCAAATAAAAGGTTCACCTAGCCTCTTGCTCTGTCTCTGGCCATCGGCAGGTGCTAGGGAAGAGATGACAGGCAAGATGCAAGTGACCTTTACCTTGAGCATGCTTCGCACTTGTCAGCTCAGGATTCTGTGTTTGACATTACAACAGACCACCCTTAAATGACACTCATTGATGGACTCATTTTACATAAATTTGGCTCTACCTTAACTAAATCTAGGCATACTTTTGGCCTCCTCAAAGCTCTCTGACGATAGAGTCTGCAGCTGCCTGCCACATAGAGATGCATCGCCTTTCTTCACTTTGACGTCTACCTCCTATTTCTTTGGATGCCCCATGTGTGCCCTGACATGGGATGCTGCAGTACAGCTATGTAACACTGGTATGCAAAACTGGAAAAAAGCTTCAGTGAAAATACAGGCATTGTAGAATGGCTGAGGAAAACTAGCAGGTAGCGTGCTGTTTTCAAAATGAGGTTAAAGTTCACGTAGAATCACATTTCCCTCTACTGGGCAACATTTGAAGCCTGCTACCAAACAAAAAATATCTTAAGATATGCGGTATACAGAATCCACTAAAAATCCTTTCTTCAATTCACAGACATTTTTCTTTGCCATAGGTTTGTGACCCATACTCCTGGCTTGATCATCTAATCTACGTTAAAATAAACCACGAGATTGCTGATCTTTAAACATATAATTGAATTATTGGACAGTAATCAGTATGTAAAAATCAGGAGTAAAACATCTGCCTCTAACAGCCTTTTTGAAAACAAGAAAGGAGAAGACACAGGTGCCCCTCTCAAGAAAGTAACAGACTTAACTCATGTTTTATTAAAAAAAAAGGAAAAAGGTAAGATTAATTGCAATTTGTAATCCCTACACTAGCAACGCAACATTCCTTGGAGATCACATCTAGTCTGCAGATAAATGTTTTCATACATTTGCTGACGGACATTACATGCAATGATGAAAGATTGGCCATATGCAGTGACAAAAACTTGGTGGGTATGGATCAGGTTTGCTCAGTGGTATATTGTCGTCTTCCAGAACTGACAAGTTCAGCCAAAGTCAAATCCATGAGATACAAGAGGTCTAGACCTGAGGTAAACACACCTGTAAACTCGGCTATGTACCTCTGATGGTTCCTGTAACCCAGCCAGAGCATTTATGCCCTCAAACTCTCCCTGAGAAATGCCAGACCTGACATACCATCTTCAGTTCAGTTTTACACCTTTTTGCCACTTATACCAACCCACGCTGCCATCTAACAATAGATTTTCACTTACCCAGCACCATGTGCACACTCCTCCATCACCCCATCCTCCTTCCTTTCGGCAGTCATCTGCATACTTAACTTTTCCTGTGAAGCTATTTCGGTCTTCTCTGAATTTTATGGTCTTTCACATACATTTCCCCAGAATTAGAGAGGTTCCATTCACAGAGACTTCCTGCAACAAGACACCTCCCTTTTAAGATTTCTGTGAAGGGTAAGATTTGAGCAAATGGTAGCTGGACGTAGGGCAGGTTCAGTCGTTTTTGTAGACCACCCTGAGTTAATCTTCTCATATGAAAACAGTCAGGCTAAAAAAGTCTTTTGGTTTAACTTGGGCACAATGCCATCATTCAGGTGTGTCAATGAAGGCTGCGAGTGTGACTTCGGTGAGGACCATTTTCAGGTCTGCTCCTCACAGAGGATAATTGTCCTGCAGCAGGTGAGGAAAACACTGAGACGATACCAAGTATAATTGGAGTTACAGTCCTCCAGTTGGAAAAGACACGCAAGAGTAGAACATGTCAGCATTTAACTGAGCTATTTTGCCCTGTATTTTCCCTGTGAGGCTGTATGTCAGGAACCCCTGGCTCGTGAATGAATGCCTATTTGGCATATCAACCCAACCTGCTGCCCCCAGGAAGCATGTTGCGGTTTAGGGTAACTAAAGTGAAAACACAGATTTTGCAGCAGTCATAACAGTCAATTTTTAAAAAGAAGAGGGTTTTCAAACCTAGTGCTCCACTGTAATTTAGCTGACTATAAACACCAGGGGTGAAATCACAACTGTGGAGAGTTAACGGCAGTTAAAACAATGACCTAACAAGGGGCAGGACCTCTCTTCGGGCACCTACCAGCAGTAAAAGATGTGAGAAGCCATATCCAATACAGCTCCTGACAGTATCTCAGCAAGAGCTAATAAGCTTTTGCCATAACAACATGATTATAAGGATGTTTTCCATGTCTTACAGCCATTAGTGAATATTCTTTCTCCATTTTTGCTTTGTAAAGTGAGCATCGGTTTATTCAGAGCTGACTTCTGAACCTAGAAGTTCAAAAGGCAGCATTGCAGCGGAGCTTGCAGAGAGCTTGCAGTATGAGTTACTGCTGCTTTCAAGCCACTTCGGCAGAGCCTTAGGCTGTGAAAGAAATGGGATCACATAGGTGTTCCTCTTGCCCCCACACATGATGAGCAATACCTAGATGATTGCCAGCAGATATACAGCTATCCTGTTCTTAGTGACTGCCGATGCTGCAGAGCTCCCCCAACTACCTGCTCTGGCGTTTTCCTATCCTAATGTTCAAAGGTTTTCTTAGCATAAAAGCTGAATCTTCCTTGTTTCTATTTAAACAAGACAGTCTAAGATGTCTGCTCTTTTTCTTTTTTTTTTAAAGGCTAAAGAATCCTGTTTCATCCTAGATCATGTTTTCTAGCCATCTGATCATTCCCACTGTTCTTTTCCTGGGACAAGGGAAAAAAAGACACAAGTGGTCTACATCTGTGTTTAAATACAGATCCCAGAACTGGTAATTTGAGGTCTTATCAGTACTCATTCAAGAAAGACATACGTAACTGTTGGGATACCACTTGGCACAGTGCGGACCCTGTGGGTGAGATCCCACTGCGAGCACCAGATATGCCATACTGATACTGAAACTGGGCTACGCAATGCTGCAAGTTGCACATCTGTCAAAGTCTTGCTGAGACTCGCAGCATAGGAACTGCCAACTCTTTAACAAGAAAGGTCCTGTTGAACTAAGCCAAGAGTATTTTCACTCCACTTTTTCTTTAAACTGACAATTACATGGATGCCACTTTCAGAAATGAGGTTTAAAGTGTATCTCCTCACAAGGTATCAATGGGCTAAAATGTCACTTTTGTGGGAGAAATACAGGCACTCAGCTGTTACACCTTCTTATCAAAGAGCAAATAAGTCTCCCAGATAAGAAAAACATGAAGCCTGTCATTCACAAGAAGCCTTACGGTCATATCCATACCACTTCCACCCCACCTGCACAAAAAGCCCTTCTCTCTTCATTTTACTCCCACTTTCATTTCTAGGTTGGTGTGTAACATGCCCCAGATGTTACTGCAGCCACTGTGGATCATTCAGTGGCCAAAACTGATCTGTAGTCCTCATCACCAATGGTGTAAATGGAGCCCAAGAACTTGTCCCCTTCTTTTCTCAGCCCCTCTAGGTGTTTCATTCAATGCCTGGAAATCACTTTCCCACCACACTGCCAAGTATTTCCCTCTTAAGTCTTTCATTAAAATGTGTATCTTTACATAGCTGATTAATACTACCTGTCAACCCAGACAAAAATTAAATAAGCAGCCATTGGATATTTGAAACCAAATTGAAACACATCCAAACCCAAATGCCTGTGTAAAAGCTGGAACACTTGGATATTGCCAAAATGGAACATTCCACATGTTCACTTCAAAGTGTTTTTTGAGATTATTTTATCAATTACAGGATACATTAATGACATTTGTATATGGTTTATAGGATTTATTTTATGACATAAGAATCATAAATATACAAATAAAAATACTACCACTGAAACAAATCTTTACCCCTTAAATAAAAGGAAATGTTTCACTTTATCTGAATCCCCTTTTCCCCAGAAATTTCATATCATGTAAAACCTTGGGGTTTTTTTTCTATCTTAACTTGCAGTAAAATACACATTCAATATCTCAATATTTTTCAAAGTAAAGAAATTCCATATACTGGTTATCTGGTACTACATAGTTTTTCAGGCAAATCATAAGAATCAATCGATACTGCATCATTAGTAAATTTATGACACTCACATGCACACTACTCACTGAAGCAAAATACAAATAAGCATGAATTAAGGCAAGTTATTATAGAGATACTGAACACATATATTGTCTTTTACTGTCATATTTCTACTTGCTACAATACATGAATGTAATTTTTATTTCGGATTTCTGAAAGAAGACAGGCAAAAAGAACAAAAATCCACATTGACAGTACCTCAAAATGAATACACCCCACTGCTTTTTTGAAGAAACAACTGCAAGAGATATTCACAGATTCTCAGTTGGAGAGGCATTCATTTCCTGCTGTGCTATTACTAAGAATTTACCCTTGAACCTACCCACTGAAGTGAAGGAATATTCATACAGAAACTTCATGTAAATAAACTTCAGAATGCAGAGAACATTATCAAAACACTCTCAGGAACATTTGGTCATTGAACTTTGCATTCATGTTAATGAAACGAAGGTACTTATGGTCAAAATACAACTGAACATAAATGGCTACAAATAAATGCACCATTCACCCACATGAGAAACGTTTTCCATTACCACAGCAGATACCACATAAAACAACAGAAGGTAAAGCCACTTTTATAAGTTATTCAAATTACCTAAGTGAAGGCTTTTCTTTCTGCAGACTTCATTTTTAATCCACAGATTCTTGAAAAGCAGCTGAACAACAAAAACAGTAAGGTCGATGAAGCATAAATATTTTCTCAAAAGAGATACAAACTCTGCTCCATCAGAAAAAAATACCAGAGGATAAACCATGCAAATTAATTCTGTAATCCTGATTAGAAAAATACGCAGGGCTTTTAATATAGAGCTCAAGAACACCAAAAAGACAACAATCCTCTGCTTTAAGGTCTGTTTCTGTTCTTATATTGGGAGAAAGCTGTGAACAAACTGCTGTGAAATGCCAGCAAGGATGAGAAGATTCATCATCACGTACAATCAGAGAGAAAGCTGGGCTCATTTCAAAATTATTTTAAGGGGGGGGGGGGGAGGGGGGAAGAAAAATATAATTCAAAAAAGGCCAAAAATCTTAAAAGTTTGCTGGGGAGCAGAGAGATGCAATTTCAGTTCCTATCTCACCCGCAAGCCCAATTTCTGATGAAGTAGGCTGGACTGTTTTCTTCTGGGAGCTGTGCACACAGTGACTCCACCAGCCCTCTCTGAGATGACACGTATTTCCAGCTTTGCGACTCCACAAGCCACGGAACAGCTTAAGAAACACATTGTTCAGCTGGAGGCACTGCTGTGTTATCCAGCCGGAGCATGACACCTCCAAATCCAAGTCCCATGCAGGTCCCTACCTGGGAGTTGTAAGGAACGTATTTCCTTGCCATCCACCCACCCGTCGTGGTAGGAGGAGGAGATGGACGGAGTGATGCTGCACTTCTTGGGCAGCAACTATCTGGACATGATTCAGATGATCATCCAGCAGTTCAAGCAAGGAGATTTCCTTAAACTGCAGTGGAAAATGGGCCAGATGAGGAATAGCTGGCCAAGCCCAGAAGGTTGGCTCAGTCAACCACCACACTTCAGCAGCAACTCCCAGCACGGAACAAGGGCAAATAAGGACCGAGCGAGGGTAGCTGACGCTGTGCAATGGTACTCACTACTGCTACATGCAAGCAAGCATCCTGGACATACTGTGTGTGCCTCTTAAGTTCCTCACTGTTCTATTTCTGCTTTTGCAGAAAATGAGCTTTCTGTATGTTGTGCTACTTATGAATGGAGCTCTCTTTGCTTAAGCCTTTAAAATACACAGGGCATGTGCTTTTTTTTTTTATTTCTTTTTTTAATAATTTGCTTTTTTGAACCAGGTTCATAGTCACTACATTTAAAATGGTAGGGTTTTCCCTGTTGCACAGGAAATATGTTTAGTTTTAAGGAAGCTTTATTGTGCAAGCTGTCCAGCAGTCTGACAAAAGCTAAATTCCAGCTTACGGCTGAAAACCATAGGAAAAATTCCAAAGCCTTTACAAATTATACAAATGAGACTTTAATCCCAGCTGGCCTCACTAACGGGGGCTCTACATCTGGGCACACGTACAAATGCACTTTTCATATGGATTTTCAGCTATTTGAATAATGAAAAATAGGAAAAAAAAACCCCACTCAATTTTTGTAAATACTTGTATCACAATAATAAAAAGCAAACAGTCCTGCAAGCACAGACTAGCCAGACTGTCAGAGAAATACAGCTGTTTCTCAAAACCAGTCTTGCTCAGAGCTCTTGGGTAAAATTGATCTGCTGTCCAGAGGAGGATTCACTTCTCTAACAAACAAAGCTTCAAAGCCATGCAGTCTTGTCTTCTTCTCATCTGCACAAGGCAGGGGGTATCCTCCTAGGGCCACCTGGTTGTGATAAGATGCGTGCGTGGGGGTGTGTGTGTGTGATATCAGCAAGTTTGATCAAGAGCAATCAAGAAAAATGGAAGGAACTGGAAGAAACAGAAGGGGTGAAAACAGGAAGAGCTGCAAAGCTACCTGGTCATGTACACGGCGACGATAGTGTGCAATGGGTCTTTGGGTCACTTAGTGCTGGCTATCAACTGCTGGCAGTGAGTGGAGTGCAAACATAACAGCTCTTGCTCAGCTATGTCCACAACACTCATTCGAGAAGAGCCCCTACTTCACTCACAGAAGAAATGCACGCCAAGGATTTTCAAGTTCCCATTAAACTGGGGTGAAAATATGGTAGCCAAAAGATGGATGTTACTTGACCAAGATGTCTCTTCCTGCTTTAATTGCATGAGGTATCGCTACGGCAGCTCTTCTTGTTTGGTTAAGGCAAACCCACAGAGGCAATTTTTTTAAGAATAAGGAAATCAAGTTCTATCTAACAGTTTTCCAACCGTGCTGCTTAGGCCCTAAGTGAATAAAGAGATTAAATGCAGACCTGCTGCATACAAAAACACTCTGTTTTTTTCATCTGACAGTGGCAGAGAAGGTCCCACTGCAGTAACAGGAGGCATCTTTACTCAGGCATCCCTTGTGTGTGTGGTGACCACTGGGAGAGATGGGGCCAACAGAAGCTATTTGTCATTTCTGAGACATTGCCTACTCTCACCTCTCACCAAAGGGAAGGGAATGCAGGTCTCTTCTCAAGCAGAACTCCTCCCACAAAGAAGAGAAGCTTGACAGCATTCTGGGGAAGCGATCTTAGCTATTAGGATTGCCAGCAGGCTGGTTGTACTGTGAACTGCTGGCTGCTAATATGGCTGGTGGTGCAGGCTGCCGAACGGCTGCTGAGCCCCAGTGGATCGGAGACAGAGAGGGGTGTGTGTTCGTCTACCCTTCTGTGCACCTAAGGTGGATGCCTTAAAGAACAAATTAAAATATTCTTTCTCTCTGCACATACACAGTACTTCTGCCAGAGAGCTGTAAGGTAACTGTCACGCTGTCCCTGCCCCTTTTGCTTGCCATTCTTTTTTCTCCATTCTTCGTTTTCCTTAGGAAAACGTGAAGGTGCGATAAACGATTCACTTGCATTGCTGAAAGCAAATTTGTAGAGTTCTGGGGCAGGCAGGCAGTAGAAGGCAGTGCATTAAGAATGTCCTCAGTCTATGTGCTGCTCCATTAACGTCCTAACCTTCTTTAGGAGGTCAGACTACAACAAATCACCAGTCCTTGTCCAGCAGATCCAGCAGTATGAAAAAGACTATTACATATAACGCTAGAACATAATCACATAGCCTATGCAATTCTGTATTTGCCCTGTTATAAAGAGTGCAGGTGCTAAAGTCATTTCCATTGCATACATACCCATGGGAAGATAATTTAATGACCACTTTTTAAGGACGGTGTTATGGATAGTGCAAACATATTTTCAATCAAAATAAATTAAAAATATTTTGGACCCAGAAAAACATTAAAAGAATCATATAATTGAGACACAGGACATATCAGTCTCCAAGATGACAGATTAGTATACATGGAGTCAGATGGATACATTACTCTGGTAATTCCAATAAACTCAAATTACCAAATCTGGTAATTATGTAATGCAAAATGGAATGATAAAAACAATTTTCTCTTTTAGATGTAGTATACTGACTACTCAAAGGTGTTTACCCTCAACTTTTAGTTATGATGAACTTTCATTAAAAAATAGTCTTTCTCATTTTCTTCAGAAGTTAATTTTTGAAAAAGAGTAGAGACCCCAGGGGTAGAAATACAAAGGAAGGAGGGAAACCAAACAAAAATCAGAAAAAAAAAAAATCTGAGTTGAGTTTCAAGATGGGGAAAAAAAAAAAGTCCCCAAAGTAAGAGGTTGTACCAACATAAAGCATTAAGAACATCTACTTACTTTCAGCATATTAAGGAAAATAATAAAAGGATCTACATTCATGGACATTTGACTTCTAGGGTGAATCATACTGTGAATAATGACAGGTTAGTACTGCTTCTTTAAAGGACCTGGGTTTTATA
The DNA here is from genome assembly GCF_000687285.1 of Phaethon lepturus. Lineage (NCBI taxonomy): Eukaryota > Metazoa > Chordata > Aves > Phaethontiformes > Phaethontidae > Phaethon > Phaethon lepturus. The sequence goes on along the minus strand of NW_010540083.1, from coordinate 9,686 downwards.
CATGTAATCCATCTACAGTATTAGTTAAATAAGACAACCTGAGAATATTAAACAATCCACAAGCTGCAACAATGGGATTATTTATTGAGTATACCTAAAATAAAATCACAGGTAGTGAAAAGAGATTTTCCAGAATAAGTCTAGAAACAGAATTAAAAAACAAGAACTTCTTTAATAAATAGTAATAAAAGTATTTTTCAGAGCCAACTATCAAATCCTATGACGCAATCTATGATCCAACTCCTAATTTTTTGACAGAGTAACTCTTTAAGGGACAAAGTGTCGTAATTCTATAGTAGGTGAATCAGCTAATAAAACTATTTTACATATATCTTATTTCATGCTTCATTTTTATATCAATTTTTACTAATCCTTATAATCAGTAAGTGTATACCATATATCACAATTATTTGAAACTCACTAGCTCATTGACAATAATGTCATTATCCTAAAGCAATTAAGATTTTTGAAAGGAAGCCAACTAAAATCTCAAAAAGTAAATAAAAGAAATGGCCAAATATACTTTAAATCCATTTTACAGGTAAAAACTGAGGCACCAAAAGACTCACTTCCAGTTACTTTGGAAATCCAGCACGTTGAGAAAGGAATTCAGACATCTTGACTGTGTTTTTGAGTAAAGTTGACCCCTCTCCCCTTCTGAGGCATTAAACATGTCTTAAAGCTATATTTTCATATCTGCAATTTGTTCAAATTCAACATTTTAGATTAAATGCTTGTGGCAGAGAGAAAAGGAAGCCAACAAAATGTTTACGCACAAAGAATTGTGAGCGAGATCAAAGGGTCGAATAAGGCAGTGCGGCAATGCATACAATCCCCTTCCAAATCCACTAGACAAGCAGCATATCTGAATTTGGAAACAGCCTGTAGCCAAGGATTTTGAAGATTGTTTTTTTTGAGATATACAGCAAGAATTATAAATGGCTGAATACATGATGACAGATGCAAATCTTGAAAAGTGATCATTTGCATTAAGCCTATTTAGAACTGCTTTTACTACAACAGCTACACTGCTGTGCTCAGAAATGTATCAGAGAAATAAGACATTCACATTTTACAGCCAAACGAGCCACAAACACGTCATCTATCTCAGCCAACTCCTGCTCTACAAATACCTTTGTGCAAGCCTGCACTCTCCATGGCCCAAACACTGGCATTATTCTCAGAGGATCTGGGATGACACAGAAAGCTACATGCTCACATCTACAGGCTTCTTTACAGTTTCTCAAGCTGCCTCATTCAGAAAAGACCATCACTGCGCAAGAGTACAATTATCAATAGGGCAACATATTTTAGAAATATTTTTGGCCAGTATGATCAAAAATGCTCCACATTTACTGAGACATCACAGCAGCAGGAGTCAGGTCAGCCTAGCTGAATGCTTTTAGTTATATTCCCTGTGTTTTATAAACAAGATCATCACTCCAAGTTTGGGCTTACGGAAAGGTATTGAAACCTAGGCTAACTGAAAGCTCCATAAAGTAGGAGATTGCAGAAGAAGAGGGAATTGCTTCCTCTCCTGATACACCATCAAATCCAGTGTCACCTCTGAATCCACCTGTAGCATGTTATTTTGGGTAAAAGCTTTCATAATAGTCTTTGATCCCATTAGAAAATAATACATGCACAAATTGCTGTATATCCTTAACAGCCAAATGCACCCACCACTGTACCAGTAAAAACATACTTGGAAAATTAACATCAGGGCTCTGACTTAATCTTCCTATCAATATGCAAATTCAGAACAAATCAGCCACTGTAAGCCATTGGTCAATACACGGGGATACGAGGCTAGCAAAGCCACCAAGAAAAAGCAAGTGATGGCCCAGACACTGTCATATCAGGCCATACACAGAAATAGATTGGAATAACCACCTCCACTCTAAACAGTCTAACTTTTTCAGACACCCGTACGAGTGCTACAAGGCATAGGGAGGGAGCATAGAGCCACACAGCACAACACATGTGCATATGTTGTGCAGCACCACAGGATTGTAGTAGGTCTACATACGCTGCTTTGGAGCTACAGAAGTCTCGCATTCAAGACGACTCTGCTTGCCAAGCCAAACTACTGCAACCATTATCACGACACTTCAGCTGGGTTACGTCCAAATTACCCATCACTCAGGGTCTGCACTTACTGGTTACTTAGCACAACGATGAAACTTAATTGGTAGAGGACCACGCTTCTTCATGGGGAAGCTCATTTCTGTTAACCAAACCTCTGATAGCAAGGGAGCAATATGTTGCTGCCTTTGGAATTGAATCACTTCAGTAGGAGGACAGGGAGGATGAAGAGAATATTGAAAGCTTTTTTCAACATTAAGTCTTCAAACACATCATAACCTAATTTGTACGGATGCCAGCCACTCCTTTTGGCAGACTGCATGATGTCTTGTTGTATTCTACAGCCAATTTGTTGACTCTAATTAGCAATTTGGGAATCGAGTAAGAAGAAAAGAGAAATAAAAAATTGAGTGCACAGTGCCAGTTACTATAGCGGGACACACATTATTTCTCCTTTTTTTTTTCCTCTCTTTTTTTTTTTTTTCCTTTTTCTTTTTTTTATTCTTTTTCTTTTAACGTGGCTTCAAAACCAGCCACGAGTGCGAGTAGCTCCATATTATATTTGACTCTGGTTAGGTAAATACTTGGTCTCTTTTCTCTGTAAATGCCACTTGTGATTTCCTGGGTGGATTCCAATGTGCAGCCTAGCAGATGAAAGCACTTTTTTTCCCCTTCTTAATTTGTCTTGTATTTTATGTTTCAACTTCATAGCAACAACGTGGGCCTCTCCAAATTATTCAGTCCCCAAAAGCACTGGGAGAATGCTACTATGCATAAGGCAGCTGATCAATGTGGCTTAAAACACAAATCAAATCCAAGTTCAGCAAGTTTCAGGACATTCTGTTTGCTCCTCCAAAAACCCTCATATTATAGGATTTTCACCTTTTATTCTAGTAACAAATGAAACAAACTGGTGGTGTCAACACACTAAATAACCATAAAATATATTTACACAGCCACTATATTCTCTCACATGAACCACCACATTTATGTTACTAGGTTCTCTGACATAAGCCACCAAAGCATTTACATCAAATATCCTTGGGATCCCATGGATTTCGACAGATTAATTTTTTAAGGTAAGAAAATAAAAGGCAAAAGAGAAAAGACTCTGATGATTAAGCAAAGACAGGACAAGAACCGTATCTATTTATTTTTTCCATCGTACCCAGGCTTTTTTAAGGGATCTTTAGACACAAAGTCCCAGCAGTAGATGTAATCTTTTCTGGGGTTTGTTAAACACTATCCATAAGCTTTTCCTTTGCAAACAGATCTTTTTGGGCACTTATGCCCAATTTCTCCTACTTTGAGAAATTAATTTTTCTCACAGACAGAAAACTGGTAGTTCATCTCCCCTCTTCAGAGTTCATCCTCCCTCTTTAGAGCCGGATTCAGGGCCTGGCAGTGCCTGAAATAGCCTGTTTTGGCTGAAAGGCCAGAAGCAGCTGAAGTCATGTAAGGTCCTCAGCTGGCCTTTACTTCAATGAAATGAACTTTCAGCTTGTGGCTATGACTCTCCCCTGAGGCTTTTCTCAAGCCCTACTGGTCTGGGCTCAGGCAGCATTTCACTGCAGGAGTAGCAGCCATCTCTCTGATCTCTCATAACTCCATGCATGCTCCTGCCTCTCTTCGAGTCTTCAGGTGCAAGATCTCGGTACCACCTCCCTTTGTGAGCTATAGCTACAGAGGTGTCAAGGAAAAGCAGCCTCCCCTCTCCTGTATATATCACAGGTAGCATGTGCTTCATGTGAGATAAAGCAAAAGGAAGTCTTCTTAGCCTTCCTTCAGATGTTTTTTGAAGGGCATTTTGCAACCTCTGTTCCCTTTACAGATGATTGGGGTGTGGGGTGGAAATCACAGAAGTACGCATCAGTGCACCTGAAAGAGATGGATGAAGCACTTTGGCATGAATATTCATCCCAAAAGAGTTTCTGATCAACTTCACCATGGTAAATACTGACATCTACACCTTCCCCAATGTCCTTCAACCCTTCCTCCTTGCTGTCTTCAATGTATAATGCCACACTACTCTGACACAGGCAAAAATATAAATAGAACAACTGTCCCTGCTTCTGCCACTGCCTCTCCTCTTTTCTCAAAACTCATGGTTCTTGTTTTTGGTAAAAAGAGCTGCTATCACAGCTTTTGTTGCTGGCTGAGTACAGAGTACTTCAGTGGTGCAGGTGGCTATAAGACATCCATCCATACTGGAGCAATTTTTCATCATTGCTTTCTCAACAAAAGCAAGTATATCTTGAACAGCTGCCTTTAACAGAAAAGGAGAGTGAGTTGAAAACTTGCAATGGCTTTGGTGAGAATTACCATTAAAATGTCACAAACAGCCGCAAGAGTGCTCACATGGCACTGATGAGCATGTTAAAAACCCCAGAGAATGCAAAAGTAGTAAGTTTAATTATACTCTTTATAGTAACATTTCAAATTTGCATTTTGAAAATATTGTATATTCCTAGTGACATTTGATTTTGAAACACTAACTCAGGACAGTTAGCCATGACTATTTGGCTGCTAAGTCATTTGTGTCTCTTTCAGGAAGAAAAGAGTTCCCAAGGGACATGATATTGATATCAAAACATTCAAATTTACATGACCACAGTAGGATTAGATACAGAACACCCACCAATCTGGAGCAATTAAAGCCATAGAGTTACTGTGTACAGACTTTCTCTCTTTTCCCCTAAATTTTGCCTTTGCTCTCTCCTTACAAGCCTGTTAGGGCAATAGCCTCACAGGCCTGCGATAGGCACAGGCTAGCACATCCACTGGCCACTGCAGCTCCACCCCTTGAGCCAGCTCACAGACTTTTGGCATGCCTAGCAGGTGACTGGCAGTGGCTGGCTGGCATACAGCAACTACACACTGATCAGATGGTCTGTCCAAACAGGGAAGCTGCCCATTTTGGCCATCACGTCTAGACTCAAGTCCAGTATGTGCAACAGCTCTCACTGAGCCTGCCAGCTGAGCAGGTTATGAACACAGCAAGAGCCGTGGTCTTACAGTGGGTAGAAGATAGGGAGCACGAGGTACAAACATAGGGAAGAGTGACAGATGCAACCCAAACTGGCTTGTTTTCGCTTCTTGTGCATCCCTGCCCTAAAAGATTTAGGACAAACCAAGCCATACATTTTTACTATTTGTCAGTGTTACCACAAGCTACTGCGATGTATTAGAGCATTGCAAAAGATAGGAATATAACAAACACCCCTTCCCCTAGGGAGAAAACACAGCAAGTGTCACTTAAGTCTTGGGAAATTTTGCATGCCTCTATGTGTCTGTTCTAAAAGCTCTGGTACTATGTAAAAACCTTAGCTTTGTTTGGGAGATAACAACGTAAATGGGTTCAATGTGCAAACAAGAAACAAGACCTAGAAGTTTGACTCGAGGGGTGAAGAAACCCACTTTGAGAGATCTGCATTATTTTCTGTACCTCTTGGGATTTCCTTAAAGGCCTGACTCATGTTGATGCTTCCACCTGGACCTAGTCCCAGTCCTGACAGCGAGACTAACATGCTGTCACTGATGGGCAGGTGTTGTGATACACGTGTAATACAGCTTCTGGAGGCAAAGTGTTAGAGGGGTGAGAAAATTGGTTTGGGTTCACCTGTGCTCCGCTTCCCCTCACCATCCTTGTTCTAATTCTTTTGCAGTCCAGCTCGGAAAGGGCTGTCCAAAAATCCCAAATCCTCCCTCAAAACAAAACGCCCGTGTGAAGTCTTATTTCTGTGCCTTACACTCACTATGCCAAATTTACATCAACACTTTAGCCCACCAACAGCCCAAGCCTAGCAAACGCTAGTATAATTAAATGCCGCCTCCCACCTTGGCTTCAACAGCTGATTCTTCTGTGTCTGCCTGGCTCTTGCTTTGCATTTACCAATACTCTCCTTACCTATCAAATGTCAAAGCAAATTAAAAAATGCAAAGATTACCTGATTGCAAAAGTTTTCTCTACTTAAGGACCCACTTAAATTTTTTCACCTAAGACATAAGGTCTCAGACAATCATCAACAGCTCGCTGTTGACACTTGGTATGCTTGGCGTGAGAGCTAACTGAGGGCGGCCAAGGAAACCAGACGCGCACTGCCCACATCAGACTGCCTAACGCGCCTGCTGGAACAGACTGGAACAGAATGCCCCCCACTGTCAGTATGTTGCCAGTGATCTTGAGAAACTCAGGAAAAAAAAAATAATCTAGTGCAGGTAGCAAAGAACAAAATAGATTTTATGTAAGTGTAGTCCAACGGTGCGCCAAGTTAAAATGGTCAGGAAAGCTGAAAGGGTAAAAAGCCACCGAAAACTTCTTCCTCATTCTTTTGAGAGAAAGGTGGATTGACTGCACCTGGTATAGCACTGAATCTGTCAACTATAATGTGTTCAAAACATTATACAACCTGCAAATTTGTGAATTAGTGTCTTTGAGAAGCTCTTTACATAGACATACCCTATGAACACTTGCAGGAGAACAACTATCGTGGGAAAAAATGTGCATATCTATTTAGTTAAAGGAGAGATCAAAGAGGAGTATCATGGAGACAGATGGGTAAATGATTGCCTCAGTTTGTTAAATGTCATTTCTGAGCTTTATGTCAAAGTTCAGCCAGGCAGTTCAAAATAGCATTAGGACCATAATTATTTCATGATACTTGATAGGAAGTGGTTTGTAAGCAGCAGCTTCTGAAATTAATTTCTAAATTCTCAGCTGACTCACTTGTATAATTTGTCAGGCACTTGTGGTTTCAATAATAACAGATAAACCAAAGGTACAGTGTCTGGATTTTAAGATACAAACTGGGATTTTTGTTCATACGCTGGCCCAAGGAAGGTTAATGAGTCATAAATATACAGTATGTAAAACTAGAAATGTTCAGTGTTACACTGAGCCCTCTGCCCCAGACACCAAAAGACTCCAAACACATGTAACAGATAATATTAAAGGGGTTTATCCTTAACATGTATTTTAGGATTAAGAAAAATGACAACAAGATTGCATGCACCTACATCTTGCATATTTGAGTTAGCCCTAGAATGCTTTTTCAGACTAATTCAGTATCAGATATAGGGAAAAATGAAGGATTAAGCAAAATTTTGTGAGAGGAGTATAAAAGACAACAATGTTAAGTAGTCTTTCTCTACTCCACTTATTACATTTTCATTGCAATCAGAATTTAAGAATTTGCCAGTTTACAGGAGTTATATATATAAGCAAAAATGAAATATTGAATTTGAAGGAGCATGACTGAACTACTGAAGAAAATTTTCAAAGCCTTTGTTCTGAAGATGCTTCTAACAACAGATATAAATCTCTGCTGTTTAAGAGACAAGAGGCATTCGGAAATGAATCTGCAAGACTTCTATAGAAGAAAAATCATGTCTTTAAAGTCTTTTGATTAAAAGGTATTTCTAATATCAAATTTGTTCATGTCTTGCTTCACAAAGCTTGGCTAGTTGAAGTAGATGGGTCAGTTTTATTTTTGGATATAGCTGTTTTCCAGATCCTTAGAATTTTTGTCCAAAATGAGCAGGTACTTTTCTTCATTAGAAAGTACCATAGAATGTCAGGATGAAGAAATGCTTCAATAAAAAAAGAGTTACATACAGGTTTATCCTCTTTCTTCTACATTAACATCTTCGTTAGCACTGACACTATTTCAGATTTATCTTGATGTTGTTATGATCAGAACTGGCTTCCTGGAACTGCACGATATTCCCTTACCTCAGTAGCTGTGAGAAGAGCTGTGCCCTAGGTGTAAAATTCACTTAAGACTTTTATTGGAGTCCTTGATGAGTAATACTGCATAGAAAGCTGTTGCGTAGGAAGGGAAAAGTGACCACCAAATCACAAATTCCAAAGGCTGCCAGTAGTGCAAGTCCCAGAAAGGGACTTTCTCCAGAAAACATGTTGAAATCTATGTAGGATGGCAGCAACTACACAGAAAGGCACTTAGAGCTGCAATGGAGGTACATGGCTATTATTATTCTTTACAGTAGTATCAGTAACCCAGAAATAAGGGTGATTGCTATCCTTAGTTTTCAGTACAACAATCTAATGAATTCTTTATCATTTAGCACAGCACTTTCTTTTTACTATAAGAAACATCCATTTACAAAGTTTTTACTAACAGTAACACTATTTTTCAACTTAGGAACAAGACAGGCGACAAGAACATTGGTGTTTGATGAAGACTTTTCTGTTTCATATGAAGTTGCCTTTGTACCAAAGTGATGATGCTTGTTCTCCCTTGGTCTCAGGTGCACCACTTCTCCTCCCTTTTAGCCTCAGGCTTGCCCATTCTTCTCTTTTGCTCCCTTTTAATTTTAAAACTACTAGACTTGAGTTCCCCTGAGGACCGTAGTTACCAGCCAGCCCAATACAGAAAGAGCTGCCACCTGAGTACCTGGGTTCCTCAGTGTGAGAATCAAACCATCCCAGGGCCTGCAGAAGCAGCGGCATCTCTGGCATCAGGAAAACTCACCCACTAGGCACGGTTGATGTATAGCCCCTAGAAGCCCAGGTTCCCTGATGCTCAGGCACCCTCAGTGCCACTGATGGATCAGCTGTTCCAAACCAGGGCAAAATGCCAGCAGGTATGCAAATTCCACCAGGAAAAAAAATCGAAGTGCTCCAGTGGGTATTTTCTGCCCCTTAACAAACACTCTCCAGATTTGGAGTACCAAGCAGAGATGACACAAACAACAGGTTCTTCCTTTTTACTTTGCTCATGCTGTCCATCGAGAGGGCATAACTTAAGCGTGTGCTATTTCAGATATAAAATCTGGTGTCTCAGCTTGTCCAGCAAGCTTTCAACTGTAGTACTTAAATATCGGTGGTGGTGTTTGTGGAGGACTGTTCCCACAGAAACAAAAAATATTAATGCGTTCACACACAGATCATAGAGATAAATTTTGCACTACAGGACATCAGGTAGAAACTGAATTCTTCAAGAGCCAGAGTTCCCATAAAGTCATGAGAGAGGAGAGATTCTGGGTTACAAATGCTGCTGCACTGAGCACTGTGGAGTACAGCACAGGTACACTGCTTAATTTCTAGGTAAAGCATCAGATAAATTAACTGCATGCTTTTTTCAGCCTCCAAGACACACAGAGTCCTTCAGCAGCATCAACACAATCAGTCCGAAACCTCCAGTGTTATTTAGGACCCACCCTTAAATCCTACAGTAATACTTAAAGGACAGAGATGTTAAAAGGTAAAAATTATTTGGATTTAAATTCAGTGTCCTCAAACAATGATGCACAAAGAGGGCCAAATTTGGGCGACCTGTGCCCCAATTCTTCTGTAGCTCTATTGACTGAAACCAAGCGGAAAAGGGATTTCTGTGAGATGCAACATCAGCACAGGTGGGGAAGCCAGCCTGGCCGGGCTAATCTCATCTCAGTTTCTTGACTTGGGCATTGACGTGCACAAGTACATTTGTTTTTAACGCTATGTCATGGTTTAACCACAGCTGGCAACTAAGCACCACATAGCCACTCACTCACTCCTCCCTTCCCCCTCCCCCCCGCAGTGGGATGGGGAACAGAATCTGAAAAAAGAGGTAAAGCTCGTGGGTTGAGATAAAGACAGT